>NW_023270415.1:76530608-76651413 GCF_011800145.1 Mirounga leonina | reverse complement strand
TCTTTCTTTCTTTCTTTCTTTCTTTCTTTCTTTCTTTCTTTCTTTCTAGAGCATTAGCAAGGGGAGGGGCAGAGTAAGAGGGAGCAAGAAGCCCAAGCAGACTCCATGCCCAGCACAGAGCCCAACATGGGGGCTCCATCCCATGACCCTGAGATCGTGACCCAAGCCAGAATCATGTGGGATGCTGAACAAACTGAGCCACCCAGGTGCCCCCCCCCTTTCTTTATTTCCTTCTTTCTTTCTCCTCTTCTTTCTCTTTCTCTATCCTTCCCTCCCCTCATCCCTTCCAAATATCTGGATATTTAATTTCAGTGAAATGGTCCCCATCTTCAAAATGTAAATGGATATACTTTCTTCACAATGCTGACATGAGGATTTAATAAAGTACTCAAAAACTTGCAACGCAGTGCCTGGCATATAGCATTTCCTTAATATATCTTCATTTTCTTCCTGCTGCCTCCTTGAATTTCTTCCCTTTCTTCTTCTTCTTCTCACTCCCTTCCTCCTTTCCTTCCTCTCCCCACCCCCCATCATCTCCTCTCTCTTGTTTTCTTTATTTGTCTCTGCTTCCTGAATAGGACCTACTCTAGTATTGACCACCAACCAACTACTACTCAGTCATAAATGTGTAGTCAGCACCAAGGATTTAGTGAACATAGTTATATATATTTTATTTTTCCACATCATTTCTTTTTTAATTGTTGTATTATATACTTATTACATATTGACCATATATACAAGGAATACTTGTAAAAATGTGTAAGTGTAAAGAATGACACAGAGAGTCTGACTATTCCAGACTTCCAAAATTGAGGAAAGAAAGTATTATATTGAACTCTGGAGCTCGGATTTGGCCTTACCCAATTACATCTGGTTTCATGTGCTAGTGTTTCATTTCTATCTTCTATTTTTCTTGAAATATTTGCACATGTGCAAAGTTTTTTCTTTAATTACTCATGTTGTAGAATTCTACAAAAAAGGACGATAAACCTGTTTTCTTCTACAGCTTACTATTTCCACTCAGTGTCATGTCTGAGAACGGCCATGATGTTGAATGTCATGTACTCACTCTCTTACTTCTATGTAGTATTCCATTGTGTGACTATCCCAATTTATTTAGTTAAGCATCAACTCTTCTCACACTTGTGGGTTTGTTGTTTTGCTACCTTCTCTAACGATCTATATGTGAATGTGTTTAAACATGTTTCCTGGGGTACTGGGGCAAGAATATCTCTACATTTTTCAGCAGTGGAATTGCTGGTCAAAGAATGTGCACCTTCTATGCTAGTAGATAATGTGAACTTCCTTTACAAAGTTTTTAAACCAATTTTCATTCCTATCAGCACTATAGGCTTTTTTGCTCTGCATCCTAATAGTCACTTGCAATTACGGATTCTTGCCAATCAGAGGGGTGGGAAATTATGTCTCATTGTAGTAAAAAGATTACAAATGAGGTTGATCCTTTTTCTCCCCACATGCTTATTGCCACTTTTTTTTTTCCTTTTGTTTAGAAAGACTGCTCATTTTTTTTGTCCATTTTGAAAATTAGGGGGTTTGTCTTTGTGTTTTTGAATTTTAGTAATTCTTTATGTATCCTGGATATTAACACTTTTCCATGATATCCATAACAAGTATCCTGTCGTAGTCTATGTTTTGTCTCATTTTACTTCACTCAAATACCATATCAACCTTCAAGCTTCTCGATATTTTAGAACCTGTTAGATCAAAATGCTCCCTCACATGTGATGAGGTGTGAGCCTTTTGATTTTCCATGTCTTAAAGCTAGGTGGTAACCTAGTCATAGCTGGTATGGAAATTCCCTTCCAACTGCACTATCATGCCCCTCTGCCTAACTCTAGGCTATATAAACTTAATAACCTAACTCTTATGAAAAATCAGGAGTAAAACAAATGGTAAGAATAAAAAAGTGTAAAGGGAGTGTAGAGAGTAAGTCTTTGGGAGGTGCTGGTGTTTCCATCTTAAGTGGGGAGTCTAATCTAGTGGGAGCCACTAGATTAGACTAGTGGCCCACTAGATTAGAAGTGGCCACCTAGGGCACTGGAAGCAGACTGCAAAGGATGTGTGGCCATATCCTGGAAGAAAGAACACTGGTCAGTGAAAAGCCCCTGCCTTGGGCATGAGGCGGAAGCAATGGCATATATACCTAGAGCTTTCTAATCCTAATGATGGGAAATGTGCACTAGAAAAACGTGTAAAGGATTTGAATGGCCTTTTTAAAGAATATCAATATTCTTTGACTAATTATTTTCTCCAACAAATATTTATTGAGCACCTAGTGTGGTCCAGTTGCTGCAGGTAAAGCAGTGGAAAAAAAAACCCCAAATATCCTGCCTTTATACAGTCTAGTGAGGGGAAGAAAGACACAGAGAGAGAAGTAAACTGGTATGGTAGAAGGCAATATGTGCTACGGTAAAATATTAAGGCAAAGGTGATAAGCAGGAGGAAAATGGTGTTTGGAAATAAGAGGGTGTGTGTATATGGCAAATTTGGTTTAGATTAATAGAAATTCCAAAATTGGCTGGTGTGTTTAGATTTTCCATGTCATTTTAGTACTCTGAAAAAGATGATGCTCTTTACCCTGTTTATTTAGGAAATTCACTGTTTAAGATAATTAATGGAAATTTTCCTTTATGAGCATAGGGAGAGAATAGTATTGTGGAGATTATCATGTGCCAGTTGGTACCTACATATTGTCTCATTCAATCATTCTACAAATTCATAAATAGTTGAATTCCTGCTTTGCACTAAATTCTGAAGTTTATTTACATCAGTGTAAAGAGCAAATTTGCTATTCTCGTGGAACACACAAACCTTAGTTCCACAGTTGTCAAATAAGATTGGTCTTGGTATCATCTCTTTGCAAATCAGAAAAGAACAAGCCCCAAAGTATTTAAGTACCTTTCCTAAGCTCACAGAGATACTAAATTAAGGATTTAGAATTCATACTCTTGGCAGTTTATATCCAAAACCCATTCTTACACTATCTCACACTGTATTTGTAAGATCTCAATATTTGGTATTATAAAGACACGCATAACTGTATCCCAATTAAACAAAAGTTAGAACTAAAACATGAATTTAAAAAACCCAAGCATGGGGAGCTTGGGTGGCTCAGTCGTTGAGCATCTGCCTTTGGCTCAGGTCATGATCCCGGGGTCCTGGGATCGAGCCCCGCATCGAGCCCCGCATCGGGCTCCCTGCTCAGCGGGAAGCCTGCTTCTCCCTCTCCCATTCCCCCTGCTTGTGTTCCCTCTCTCACCGTGTCTCTCCCTGTCAGATAAATAAATAAAATCTTAAAAATAATAATAAAAAATAAAAAACCCAAGTGTTTGCTAAATGTCTGTTTCTATTACATTAGATACATAGTTGAATACTTAAATACTTTAAAAAAATCGACTGATTTCTTTTTTGCAGTATGGAATATAAAAGTTGGAAGGCATCATAGACAAAATCTGATTTACAGACCTTACACAGCTTTCCTAAGATCACATAAGTAGAAAGTGGCTAACCTAGAATTTAAAACATCTTAAAGAAAAAAATAAATAAATAAAACATCTTAAGATGTCAAGAAACTCTACTCTTTTCACTATTTGATATTGTCCCTCTAGCAATTCCATAAATTCACATCACAAGTCACTCTAAATCTATACCTTGGAAAATAAATCTACATTTCATGTTTACTCTCAATGAACATAAAGTCTCAATTATGCAAAATGAATAAGTTCTAGAGATTTTGTGTACAATACTTAAATACTTTTTGTACAGAGGATACAAGGAAATCAAGAAATGTACAATGGAGACTGTCATGGAAATTTGCTGTCATGTTCAAAGAGACAAGAAAAAATTTCAACTTTATACTATTTGGTAAGCCTCCATAAAAAGTGACACAGAAACTGGACCTTCTCTTGTGTCTGCCCAGCTGGTACTGAAGAGACATGTTTGAGTTCTTTGAATGTTGACCCCCATCAACTAGCACTTGAAGAGTAGTTTCTGAGTCTGGTGTGAAAGGTACAATGTTTCAAAAGAGAAAAAAAAAATCTCATTTCTGTGGTTCTAACAGACCAAAGAAGCTGTTGCTCTGAGAAACAGATGGGTGGGAACATCAATAAAGAGAACAATGATTTAATGGTAATATTTGTTACCTTTTGTGGCCATCAGCATCTACATAGAGGCCCTTACAACCCCCAAATCCCTCTGTGAGGCTCAAATGCAATCCTTATCAACTTCTGTAGCTTTGGGTAGGATGAATAAAAATGACCTAGAATGGTTTCAGGCACACCAGATGAAGTTTTATTGAGAACGATGCATTTTCTCCAAAGAAGATCTATATATTTCCTGGCATATGCCATGTGATTGATTGTGGCTTTGAAAACTTTTAAGGTAATTTTCTTGTCCCTGTGTGGCTTAGTGACTATGTGGTCTTGCCTTGTCATTTAAAGGTCAACATATTCTGTATGTATCCAATTTTTGTTCAATTACTTCAGCTCCATAAATACTCCTTTGTTAATTTGTACATGAGCCATCTTTCTCTTAGGAAGGACTTTCAGTTCTAAAACAATAAACCTATTGACTGCTACATAGAAACTTATAGTAAGATTGGGATACATCGGTAGACAGTGACTTACCGTATACTGCTATTGTTGACATATGTGAGATTTCCAAGGTAACAATTGGGACTCCCCCACCCTGCCCCCCAGCAGGATGTATAACCATGGGAGGCAACACAGCCTTTACGAAAAGGATGAGAAACATATAGGAGAACATCGTTTGCATCTCTGTTCAAGAATGATGGAAGATGAGATAACATGACAGAGAATGACACTGACTGGAAGTAGAAAATATGAGGGAAACAAAGGAAGACACCCAGGTGGAGTATAGAGGATCAGGTATTTGAACTCAGACAATTCTAGGTCCAAATTCTTACTCTACCATTAGTAACTGTGACCTTGGGAAAAGTACCTAATGATTAATCATCTGGGTTAGTCCATTAGCAAAACAGGGGGATTACAGTATTTGTTAGAACTGTTGTGATAGTAATAATAATAATAAATAGTGGATGAAAGAAATGGAGCATAGTGGATAGTACTTAAGAAAAGTTAGCTCCATGTTTCTTTTGCAAAGGGCACTGCTGGCTCTGAGCTTTGGAGAAGAAGGGCAGAGAAAAGCAGATAGAGATATTCTGCCCTGAGGATACGCACAGTCTGAATGTCAAAACAGGCCACACGTATGTGGCATGTGTGTGTGTTTGTGTGTGCAAGTGTATGTAAGTCTGTGAAAAGTTGTATGTGCCAAAAAGAAGTGAAGATAAAAGACCACAGGAATTTACAAAAAGGAGGAAATTAGAAGCTACAAGAAAAATTTAATTTGGTTCAGCATTACTACATTTCAAATTCTGAGAGCCATCCTAGGTTCTCCCCATGTTCTCCCTAGGTTCGTGTTTGCCACTGTTTTTCCATGTCTAATCAGTCCATGATTTCTGCTGAGCATAACTAAGCAGTGCCCTGCTCTCTGCTTCCACCTGTCCTGGTCCCTCATCTTCCTGCCTCCATACTGAGGTTCTACAATGTTTCCACCTGGTCTGCTTGCCTGAAACCTAACCTTGACTCCTTCAATCCATTCTGCATAAATGGCGAGAGATCTGATATTACTCCCTAAATACATACATACATACATACATGTACACACATATACAATCTATTAAGAAGGACCTAGGAGGTAAAATAACAGAGAATGTTTTAAAGGCCTACAAATATATCCCTGTGCAAGTAAGATGTTACACTC
Organism: Mirounga leonina; assembly: GCF_011800145.1. Taxonomy (NCBI): domain Eukaryota; kingdom Metazoa; phylum Chordata; class Mammalia; order Carnivora; family Phocidae; genus Mirounga; species Mirounga leonina. The sequence goes on along the minus strand of NW_023270415.1, from coordinate 76,645,611 downwards.
AATTGAATTAGGAATCACAGTGAGTTATATGACCTGGTTGCAGTAATTGCATTGAGCAACCATTTTATTTCAATAATAAAATAAACCCATTGAAACAGATTATTTTCTGGGATAATTATTTAACTAATTTAAAAGTGGCAGTAGGATGAATGTTCTAATATTTGCATTTTATTATCTTTCACCATATGCAGCCAGAAAAATACTGTCTTTGGCAATTGTACTTTTTTACATTTATAGAGAAGTCCCACTTACTTTCCCAAAGTTAAATTTTAACATATGTGTCCATATTTCATCCCTATACAAAGATCCCATTCTGAAGGGCTCCTATCAAAATTCCCTCTTCAAGCTGGCCTTTCTGGATCCCTAAATTAGATCCGGTCACCTCCTGTACATCCCAGAGTTGCACAGCGGTTAGTGACTTTCATTGAAGCTGTACCACCTGTAGAATATTTGTGGGACAAATGCAGCAGGGGCAGCATCTGTCTGGCAGCGACCCCAGTGCAAGGCCCACATCAGTGTTCACGGAGTATCTGCTAAGTAGATAATGAAGTGTATGGACAAGGGTGTTGTTCTTATCTGCATTTTGCAGTTTAGGACAGTGTGTCCAGGTGAGGTATTAATGAATCCAATTCCTCCGGTCAATAACAAGTGCTAGCTTTAAACACATCCAATACAGATCCAGGAAAAGCCTGACTTGCAGCATCCTGCCCAGAGATCCGTTTCTCCTCAATTCCAGAGGCTGATTAAGAGGATGCACTCTGATCCACACCTGCTCATGTCCAAAACCCATCTCTGCCATTCACCAGCTGTGTGACGCCAGGCAAGTCACTTAACATTTCTGTGTCTCAGTTTTTCATTTGTAAAGTATGGAGGGTAAAAGTGCCTACTTGTAGGGTCTTTGAGAGGAATAAATGAGCTACCTTTATACAAAATACTATAATAGAAGTATTAACTAAGTCCTTGTTGCTGACTCGTTATTACTTACATTTTTATGGTTACTATTTAAATGAGGCATTATATTACACTAGATACTATGTAATAAAATGAGAGTACCTGTAAAATAGCACAATGCCTGGTACAGAGTAAACAAATTGTAGTAGACATGATTATTTTTCATGGTAATATTAGCAGCAACCACATTATCATTTAAAGTTATTATTTACTAGACCGCAGTTGATCACCAGTAGCAGAGGAAAAACTTATAGATATATTAATAGTTGGCACTGACTGTATACTTACTCACCTTTTTACATGTATTAAATACCCAGAGAGAAAGAATTGAGAAGCAGGTAAGATGATGGAAACTGTCGCCCCATCACTGTGATCTGCACCCCATCTCTGTCACTAGCTCACCAGGAGGCTTTGGATGAATCCTTCTGTGCCTGTCTTTGGATAAATAATAACAGTACCGGGCGCCTGGGTGGCTCAGTTGGTTAAGCGACTGCCTTCGGCTCAGGTCATGATCCTGGAGTCCCGGGATCGAGTCCCACATCGGGCTCCCTGCTCAGCAGGGGGTCTGCTTCTCCCTCTGACCCTCCCCCCTCTCATGTGCTTGCTCTCTCTCATTCTCTCTCTCTCAAATAAATAAATAAAATCTTTAAAAAAAAAATAATAACAGTACCTACTTCAAGGCTTTTTTTGTGAGGAAAAAAAAGAGTACATGTGAAGAAGAAGAAGAAGAAGAAGAAGAAGAAGAAGAAGAAGAAGAGGAAGAAGAAGAAGAAGAAGAAGAAGAAGGCGGAGGAGGAGGAGGACGACGACGACGAGGACAAGGAGGAGAAGGAGGAAGAGGAAGAGGAGGAGGAAGAGGAAGAGGGGGAGGAAGAGAAGTAGGAGGGGGAGGGGGAGAAGAAGGAGGAGAGGAAGAGGGAGGAGGAGGAGGAGAGGAGGAAGAAGAGGGGAAGAGGAAGGGGAAGAAGAAGAGGAAGAAGAAGGAGGAGAGGGGGAGGAGGAGGAGAAGAAGATGACTAGCATTTAATAAGCATTCAATACATGTTAGGTAGTATTATTATTTTATTCTCATAACAGCCTTAAAGATTATATATAAATGTTATCTGCATTATAGAACCATAGAAAGTAAAATATAGAGGGTAAATTACCTTCCCAAGTTTGTACAGCAGTTCAGTTTCAGGATTGGTTTTTGATTCAAGTCAGTCTGATTCTAGAGCCTGTGCTCGATAGAGCTCCCCCCATGCCGAAAGACAGGTGCTGTTCCAGGTACATTGGTGTTTGCTTGGACACTGTCTGTCTCCATATGATCATGATGATGCCCTGCTTACCCCAGCTTGTCTAGGCTAGAGCCTGTAGTCAATGCTCTTATTATATGGGCTTTTCAGAATAGCTCCCCTACAGGCAATGTCTTTGTTAATCTTTCCAGATAATTATGAAATGACATTTTGTCGGATAATAGGTAGTTATTTCTTTTTTTAAATCTTGACAATGTAGCCCCTAATTCCTACTGGTTACACATCTAGTGTGGCCTTCATTAGTGTCTCCCTTTTTTCCTCCCACCCTATCCCCCAGAGCAAGGTGATCATTCATGTATTCCTTATTCATTCACCAACTTTGTGTTACTACTTGTACATGCAGGAGATACAAAGATATAAATAAGATACAGTCTTGGCCCCTTGTGGAGACACCAAATAGTCTGGCTTAGCTTTTATTTATTTTATTTATTTATTCATTCACTCATTCATTCATTCTTCAAAGATTATTTATTTATTTATTTATTTATTTATTTGAGAGAGAGAATGAGCGAGAGGGCATGAGCAGGGGCGAGGGGCAGAGGGAGAGGGAGAAGCAGACTCCCTGCTGAGCAGGGAGCCCAACATGGGGCTCGATCCCAGGACCTTGAGACCACGACCTGAACTGAAGGCAGACGCTTAACCGATGAGCCACCTAGGTGTCCCAGTCTGGCTTAGTTTTAAACATGTGACATTTCTAGCCCTTGCTTACCCAACTACCATTCCTATTTCCAGAGTTGTAATGGACATTGTTCTCCACTACTAAAATTCTTGGGATTTTCAGTACAGTGTGCCTCTTTCTTGGCATTATGCACCTACTGACCTCCTCATTCCCAGATCTTGTAGTCAGTCCATATGACTGTCTTTCTTCCTTGATTCCAGGTTCTATTCTATTTTTCCCTGGGATAGAAAATTGCTACTATACCACAAATTCATTGTTTAAAACCTGGATTCTCCTTTTGTAGGCTCCAGGAGCCTCACATAGCCTAGATAGGCCTGCCAAGCTAGCTAGTAATATATTTTATCCTTGTGAATAATTTTCTACACTGGATCCTATCTTCCACAGAAACGCTTGAGTGTCTTTAAGTCCTTATCTGAGAATTTGTCTTCATAATCTATTCTCCCAAAACTAATGCCTTTGGCCTAGGTGGGATATAATTACCCTATCCTTCTGAACCAGATAATTTTATTGTAAGCCTCCATATTATAAGGGTTGATTATTAAAACTGGTTAATTTCTTACTAATTCTACCATTATCAAGACCTAAACCCCTCCACACTCCTCCTCCCTGCCCTGAATGTTCTATATATCAGAAAATGCACATTAATAAACACTGGCCTTAGAAATGCTGTGAAGAATAAAAATATTTCACTTCAGATATCCCACTGAGAGAGTCGCACAAACTCAGATCAGAAATTCTTTACATATGTCCCTAAACTCTTCCATTTTTACATTTTTTTTTTTACTTTTCCATCTTTAATACCAAACCGTTGACATCTTCCATTGACAACAGATCCCAGAAAGAGGATACTGCAAAATGCTTTCCTATGGGTTGTATAAATATTGCTTTCTCTGAGTGTACTGAGAGAGCCCCTCTTTTCCTACTAGCCTCATGCAGAGATGCTTCTCTCCAATGGTCATAAACAAAACACCAACAGATGTGAGGAACAAGTGAATATCAAGAAGGCAGTCACCATGGCAACAATAACCATGGAAAGTCCTCTAAACAACCACCCCTGCACCAGCGTCTACTCAGAAATTCAGAGCATTCAGCTCACAGAAATACAAAAAAAAAAAAAAAAAAAAGGAGCCAAGAGAACGTCAATGCAGTGGGTAGAAATGAGCTTAAAGCTGAAAAATTGAAACTCTTGTCAGAAGTTTCACTTCTCTGCCCAAACCCAGGGCTTGCTCAAGGCAGAATTATGAAGGGAGATATTTTCTGTGGCTTCCCTTTGCCTACAGGATAGAGTGTAGTCCTTAATCTGATATTTGAGGGTTTCTGCAGCCTACATTCTTTGGATTATTTGTCACTTGTCTAGCTGAGATAGCTGCTCAAGTCAAAATAGTGTAACTCATTCTCTCCTGGATATAAAACATGCTTTTCTAATGCTGACTCACATTGCAAAAATTATTCCCCTTTTGTGAAAGTCTAGTTCTTCTCAAATTTGCCTATAAATATCTCAAACAACTCTTCCTGAGTCTCTGAACTTCCATCTCATCCATGAAGACTTCTCCAACCACCATAACTGACAGTTATTTCTTAAAATAGGAAGACAAATTCCCTGGGTTCATCTCTCAACTTGAATATTGAAAGCTGGGCAGCATTACACTTAACTTACCATTTGTAAAGGATCTGAATGAAATACTTTCTTGTGAAAATCAAATGATATAATGTAGGTAAATTAAATGATATGATGCCGCAAACCTCATTGACATTATTATTTTTTACTAATATCATTTCTTCTCACTCTAGTTTGCTATCTCCCTATCATCTTCATGGAAGACCATCAGTTGGCATGTCATGAAAACTCAGTCAATATGTATAAATCAGTGAAGAAGGTGGAATATAGAATAACAAGATGGAGTGAATCTTTCAACATATACTCAAACAACATGGAAGATAGATTTGGAGGAATATATATGTATTTTCCCCTATCATAAATCAACCTGTATCTTATTTTCTTTCACTCAAGCTGCACCTTCCCCATAATTAAAGACTTAACTGAGATATTTTAGGTAACCAGTGAATCAATTCACCAAAAAAAATCCATGAGACATTTTTTTCAGGGTTGTGGAAACTGTAAAAAACCATAATCACAAATGAACACTGTCTGAGTGAACTAAAGACTTTAAGGAAACCACCTTTCTTCTGTGCCCAGATGCCTATTCATTCCTCAAAACTTTCTTGGCTGTCACTCTTCCCAGAAACTCCTGTCCTTCCCACATACTGTGGGCACCCTTTATGACCCTTCCATAGCATCTTTGCTAGCTGTATAATATAATTTATCACACTATTAAAATACTCTGTTTGGGGCGCCTGGGTGGCTCCGTCGGTTAAGCATCTGCCTTCGGCTCAGGTTGTGATCCCAGGGTCCTGGGATGGGACCCCACGTCAAGCTCCCTGCTCAGTGAAGAGCCTGCTTCTCCCTTTCCCTCTGAAGCTCCCTCTGTGGTTGCCCTGCTCGCTCTCTCTCTGTCAAATAAATAAATAAAATCTTTAAAAAATAATAATAAAATAAAATAAAATACTCTGTTTACTTGTTAGCCTGTGTCTCCTCCATTACTCTAATTATTTGGTATCCTGTATTTCCTTCATTGCTCCGTGTCCATAATACAGGGTAGTGCCATCCACAATGTCATTACTAGTTGCATTAGTGAATTAGTGTATGGATGAAAGATGGAATCAATGAATTAAAAAAGAATGAATACATCAAATTAAATAGGTGTCACATATATGCAAGCATCTAGATAATTTCTCCAAATTATTCAGAAAAATTTATTTGATATTTTAGAATAACCTTAATTGTAAGATGGCATATAGTATTTTATCATATGCATTTCTGCAAGCTTTATTAATTTAAAAAAACTATTTGCATATGCCTTATCCCTTTTTTATAGCTAGGGTAATCAAGTCCCATATGTCTTTGCAGATCATCTAGCTAAGTGGTTCTCAACCCTATGGTTGTCAAACTTAATAATGAGCTATTTTGTATATATCAAACAATCGGGTAAATTGTTATAAGCTATAAGTTAATGCAATTTGGCACTTAGCTTCAGAACACTGGTTCTGAATGCATAGAAATAAATATATATTCATATAATTTTTAAATGGGGCAAAGATTGGGAACAACTGGCCTGCTCCATAACTATCACTGGGGAAGAGAAATTGAGGTCTAAAGAGAGATACTTATTTTGTACTTGGTGGTGGAGTCAGGAGAATGAATCCATTCCCTAATCCCAGGGTCATTGTCCTCTGGATTAATCTATGAGGGGATTTGCATCATGCTTTGAAATACCTATAAAATTTCCTCATTCTTCACTTTCTCTTGCAAGTGTAGCTGTAAGCCAAATATCACAAGAGTTATGGTATGTTCTTGTCTCCTATGGGTTGTTTTGGCTAATTTACTAGCAATTCATACAAAAAACATTGGATGTTTAAAAGAGATAGCTGAGTTTGGGAAAAAACTTGCAGATGACAAGTTTAATGTTGTTTTTAAAATGATGTAATTCCCAAGATGACCTAGTGATTTAATTAACTCATTAAAAAGTATGGAGTTAAGAGATGGACCGAGTGATGGCCACTTTTTTTTTTTAAAGATTTTATTTATTTATTTGAGAGAGAGAGAATGAGAGAGAACACATGAGAGGGGGGAGGGTCAGAGGGAGAAGCAGACTCCCTGCCAAGCAGGGAGCCCGATGTGGGACTCGATCCAGGGACTCCAGGATCATGACCTGAGCCAAAGGCAGTCGCTTAACCAACTGAGCCACAGAGGCGCCCGATGGCCACTTATTTTTTTTATTTTTTTTTTTTTAATTTTTTTATTCTTATGTTAATCCCCTTACATTACAACATTAGTTTTAGATGAAGTGTTCCATGATTCATTTTTTGTGCACAACACCCAGTGCTCCATGCAGAATGTGCCCTCCTAAATACCCACCACCAGGCTAACCCATCCTCCCACCCCCCTCCCCTCTAGAACCCTGTTTGTTTTTCAGAGTCCATCGTCTCTCATGGTTCGTCTACCCCTCCGATTTCCCCCACTTCATTCTTCCCCTCCCGCTACCTTCTTCTTCTTCTTCTTTTTTTTTTTTCTTAATATATATTGCATTATTTGTTTCAGAGGTACAGATCTGAGATTCAACAGTCTTGCACAATTCACAGCGCTTACCAGAGCACATACACTCCCCAGTGTCTATCACCCAGTCCCCCCATCCCTCCCACCCCACCCCCCACTCCAACAACACTCAGTTTGTTTCCTGCGATTAAGAATTCCTCATATCAGTGAGATCATATGATACATGTCTTTCTCTGTTTGACTTATTTCACTCAACATAATACCCTCCAGTTCCATCCACGTCGTTGCAAATGGCAAGATTTCATTCCTTTTGATGGCTGCATAATATTCCATTGTATATATATACCACATCTTCTTTATCCATTCATCTGTCGATGGACATCTTGGCTCTTTCCACAGTTTGCCGATGGCCACTTATTTTTAATTAAATTTCTGAAAGCAATGGACCTTGATCACTGGCTGGGCTCTTATCTTTAACTCATAGGTCTTAAATAAGGGGGTTTAGTATCTTATTTTATATTGATAGAAGAAAGCTTGACAATTATTCTACAGCAGTAAATGCATAAATATATATTTTATTTGGCAATAAAAAGACATCATTGATGCAGAACTCCTTTTTCAGGAAAATGGACTATTTTTTTTTTAAATTTTATTATGTTATGATAGTCACAATACAATACATCATTAGTTTTTGATGTAGTGATCCATGATCCATTGTTTTCGTATAACACCCAGTACTCCAGTATGTGCCCGCCTTAATACCCATCACCGGGCTAACCAATCCCCCCTCCCCCCTCCCCTCTAAAACCCTGTGTGTTTCTCAGGTCCATAGTCTCTCATGGTTCATCTCTCCCTCCAATTCCCCCTGCCCATTTTTCCCTTCCTTCTCCTAATGTCCTCCATGTTATTCCTTATGTTCCACAAATAAGTGAAACCATATGATAATTGACTTTCTCTGCTTGATTTATTTCACTTAGCATAATCTCCTCCAGTCCCATCCATGTTGATGTAAAAGTTGGGTATTCATCTTTTCTGATGGCTGAGTAATATTCCATTGTATATATGGACCACATCTTCTTTATCCATTCATCTGTTGAAGGGCATCTCGGCTCTTTCCACAGTTTGGCTATTGCGGACATTGCTGCTATGAACATTGGGGTGCTTATGGCCCTTCTTTTCACTACATCTCTATCTTTGGGGTAAATACCCAGGAGTGCAATGGCTGGGTCATAGGGAAGCTCTATTTTTAAATTTTTGAGGAACCTCCACACTGTTTTCCAAAGCGGCTGTACCAACTTGCATTCCCACCAACAGTGTAAGAGGGTTCCCCTTTCTCCACAACCTCTCCAACATTTGTTGTTTCTTTCCCTGTCCATTTTTGCCATTCTAACTGGTATAAGGTGGTATCTCAGTGTGTGTGGTTTTTTTTTTAAAGATTTTATTTATTTATTTGAGAGAGCAAGAATGAGAGAGAGTACATGAGAGGGGGGAGGGTCAGAGGGAGAAGCAGGCTCCTCGCTGAGCAGGGAGCCCGATGCGGGACTCGATCCCGGGACTCCAGGATCATGACCTGAGCTGAAGGCAGTTGCTTAACCAACTGAGCCACCCAGGCGCCCTCAGTGTGGTTTTGATTTGGATTTCCCTGATGGCTAATGATGATGAACATTTTTTCATGTGTCTGTTGGCCATTTGTATGTCTTCTTCAGAGAAGTGTCTGTTCATCTCTTCGGCCCACTTTTTGACTTGATTATGTGTTTTTTGGGTGTTGAGTTTGAGAAGTTCTTTATAGATCTTGGATACCAGCCCTTTATCTGTAGTGTCATTTGCAAATATCTTCTCCCATTCTGTGGGTTGCCTCTTTGTTTTGTGGACTGTGTCCTTTGCTGTGCAGAAGTTTTTTATCTTGATGAAGTCCCAAAAGTTCATTTTTGCTTTTGTTTCACTAGCTTTTGGAGATGTATCTTGAAAGAAGTTGCTGTGGCCGATGTCAAAGAGGTTACTGCCTATGTTTTCCTCTAGGATTTTGATGGATTCCTGTCTCACATTGAGGTCTTTCATCCACTTTGAGTTTATCTTTGTGTATGGTGTTAGAGAATGGTCGAGTTTCATTCTTCTGCATGTAGCTGTCCAATTTTCCCAGTAGCATTTATTGAAGAGACTGTCTTTTTTCCATTGCATGTTTTTTCCTGCTCTGTCAAAGATTATTTGACCATAGAGTTGAGGGTCCATATCTGGGTTCTCTATTCTGTTCCATTGGTCTGTATGTCTGTTTTTGTGCCAGTACCATGCTGTCTTGGTGATCACTCTTTGTAATATAGCTTGAAATTGGGCAACGTGATGCCCCCAGCTTTGTTTTTCTTTTTCAACATCTCCTTGGCGATTTGGGGTCTTTTCTGATTCCATACAAATTTTAGGATTGTTTGTTCCAGCACTTTGAAAAATGTCATTGGAATTTTGATCAGGATGGCATTGAAGGTATAGATTGCTCTGGGTAGCATAGACATTTTAACAATGTTTATTCTTCCAATCCATGAGCATGGAATATTTTTCCATCTTTTTGTGTCTTCTTCAATTTCTTTCACGAGTGTTTTGTAGTTCCTAGAGTATAGATCCTTTACCTCTTTGGTTAGGTTTATTCCGAGGTATCTTATGGTTTTTGGTGCTATTGTAAATGGAATCGTTTCTTTAATTTCTCTTTCTACAGTTGCGTTGTTAGTGTATAAGAAAGCAACTGATTTCTGTGCATTGATTTTGTATCCTCCCACATTACTGAATTGCTGGATGAGTTCTAGTAATTTGGGGGTGGAGTCTTTTGGGTTTTCCACATAAAGTGTCATGTCGTCTGCAAAAAGAGAGAGTTTGACTTCTTCTTTGCCAATTTGAATACCTTTTATTTCTTTTTGTTGTCTGATTGCCTTTGCTAGGACTTCTAGTACTATGTTGAACAACAGTGGTGAGAGTGGGCACCCTTGATGTGTTCCTGATCTTAAGGGAAAGGCTCTCAGCTTTTCCCCATTGAGGATGATATTCACTGTGGGTTTTTCATAGATGGATTTTATGAACTTGGGGAATGTTCCCTCTATCCCTATACTCTGGAGAGTTTTAATCAGGAAAGGATGTTGTATTTTGTCAAATGCTTTTTCTGCATCAATTGAGAGGACCATATGGTTCTTCTCCCTCCTCTTATTAATGTGTTCTATCACATTGATTGATTTACGAATGTTGAACCATCCTTGCATCCCGGGGATAAATCCCACTTGGTCATGGTGGATGATCCTTTTAATGTATTGTTGGGTCGTATTAGCTAGGATTTTGTTGAGGATTTTGGAATCCATATTCATCAGGGATATCGGTCTGAAATTATCCTTTTTGATGGGGCCTTTGCCTGGTTTGGGGATTAAGGTAATGCTGGCCTCATAGAATGAGTTTGGAAGTTTTCCTTCTGTTTCTATTTTTTGAAACAGCTTCAGTAGAATAGGTATTATTTCTTCTTTGAATGTTTGGTAGAATTCTCCAGGGAATCCATCAGGCCCTGGACTCTTGTTTTTTGGGAGGTTTTTGATCACTGCTTCAATCTCATTACTGGTTATTGGCCTATTCAGGTTGTCAATTTCTTCCTGTTTCAGTCTTGGCAGCTTATAGGTTTCCAGGAAGGCCTCCATTTCATCCAGATTGCTCAGTTTGTTGGCATATAGTTGTTGATAATAATTTCTAATAATTGTTTCTATTTCCTTGGTGTCAGTCGTGACCTCTCCCCTTTCATTCATAATTTTATTAATTTGGGTCCTTTCTCTCTTCTTTTGGATAAGTCTGGCCAGTGGCTTATCAATCTTATTAATTCTTTCAAAGAACCAACTTCTAGTTTCATTGACCTGATCTACTGTGTTTCTGGTTTCTAATTCATTGATTTCTGCTCTAATTTTAATTATTTCTCTTCTAATGCGTGGTTTAGGCGTCATTTGTTGATTTTTCTCTAGTTCTTTAAGGTGTAGAGTTAGTTGGTGAATTCGGGATTTTTCTGTTTTTTTTGAGTGAGGCTTGGATGGCTATGTATTTCCCCCTTAGGACCGCCTTTGCAGTATCCCATAGGTTTTGGACCAATGTGTTTTTGTTCTCATTGATTTCCATGAATTGTTTAAGTTCTTCTTTGATTTCTTGGTTGACCCAAACATTCTTGAGCAGAGTGGTCTTTAGCTTCCAAGTGTTTGAATTTCTGCCAAATTTTTCTTGTGATTGAGTTCCAGTTTTAGAGCACTGTGGTCTGAGAATATGCAGGGAATAATCTCAATCTTTTGGTATCAGTTGAGACCTGATTTGTGACCTAGTATGTGGTCTATTCTGGAGAAAATTCCATGTGCACTCGAGAAGAATGAGTATTCTGTTGTTTTAGGGTGGATTGTTCTGTAAATATCTATGAGGTCGATCTGGTCCAATGTATCATTCAAAGCTCTTGTTTCCTTGTTGATTTTCTGCTGAGATGATCTGTCCATTGCTGAGACTGGAGTATGAGGTCTCCTACAATTAACGTATTGTTATCAATATGACTCTTTATTTTGGTTAACAGTTGGCTTATGTAGATGGCTGCTCCCATGTTGGGGGCATAGATATTTACAATTGTTAGATCTTCTTGTTGGATAGACCCTTTAAGAATGATATAGTGTCCTTCCGTGTCTCTAACTGTAGACTTTAGTTTAAAATCTAATTTGTCTGATATAAGAATTGCTACCCCAGCTTTCTTTTGAGGTCCGCTGGCATGGAAGATGGATCTCCATCCCTTCACTTTCAGTCTGGATGTCTCTTTAGGTTCAAAATGAGTCTCTCGTAGACAGCATATGGATGGGTCCTGTCTTTTTATCCAATCTGCAACCCTGTGCCATTTTATGGGAGTGTTTAGGCCATTCACGTTGAGAGTGATTATTGAAAGATATGAATTAATTGTCATCATGTTGCCTGTGAAGACGTTTTTATACATTGTCCCTGTAAATTTCTGTTGTAGATCACTCTTGGGGTCTTTCTCCTTTTATAGAACCCCCCTTAATATTTCTTGCAGGGCCGGCTTAGTGGTCACATATTCTTTCAACTTCTGCCGGTCGTGGAAGCTCTGCATCTCTCCATCCATTCTAAATGAAAGCCTTGCCGGATAAAGTATTCTTGGCTGCATGTTCTTCTCATTTAGTACCCTGAATATGTCTTGCCAGGCCTTTCTGGCTTGCCAGGTCTCTGTGGATAGGTCTGATGTTATTCTGCTGTTCCTCCCTCTGTACGTAAGGAATCTCTTCCCCCTAACTGCCCTTAAGATGGTTTCCTTGGTTCTAAGATTTGCAAGTTTTACTATTACATGCCGGGGTGTTGGCCTGTTTTCCTTGATCTTAGGAGGGGTCCTCTCTGCCTCTAGGACTCGAATGTTTGTTTCATTCCCCAGATTAGGGAAGTTCTCAGCTACAATTTGCTCAAATACATCTTCTAGCCCTCTCTCTCTCTCCACTCCCTCTGGGATTCCAATTATTCTGACACTGGAACGCCTCATGGTGTCACTTATTTCTCTGATTCTATTTTCATGGATTCTGAGTTGTTTTTCCCTGGCCTCCTCTTTTCCCTTTTTATCTATTATACTGTCTTCCAGATCGCTTATTCTCTCTTCTGTCTCAGTCACCCTAGCTGTTAGATTATCTAGATTGGATTGGATCTCATTGATAGCATTTTTAAGTTCTGCCAATTCACCTTTTATTTCTGCCCTTAGAGACTCTCTGTTGCCATTAATTGATTTCTCCATTCTAGCCATTGTCTTCACAATTGCTAGCCTGAATTCCATCTCCGACATCTTGGTTGTATCTGCATCCAGTTGTAAATCTGAGGCATAAGTCATAATCTCTGAGTCTTTTCTGTTTTGGGGGCTCCTCCTCCTAGTCATTCTGTTGATGGGTGTTTGAGGGAATGTATAGAATCCAAATTATTGACCAGAACCCAAGCAAGATGCACCTGTTTTCTTGGGACCTTAGGGTTGCTGGCCTCTTGTTTTCCCAGCCTGTCTTCTGGGGGAGGGGCCTGCTGCGCTGTTACTCAGGCAACCTGTTTGGGCGGAGTTGCCCTGTGCCCCTGTGGCGGGGGATTGGCTCAGTGAGAATCAGTTTTTGGGGGCTTTTGTTCTCTGGCGGCTTTCCCTGGCAGCTTTCCATGTCTCTTCCTCGAGTCAGAGCAGAAGAGACTGTTTCCAACCCTCTGCCTCAGAGCAGAGAGATTGCAGTCTGTTCTTCAGTGAGCTCTCCAGGCCACACTGTCTCTGTTTCTGTCTGTGCTGCTATAAACTGCAGCGTCCTGGGTTGTGCGCCCCTCCGCAGCGCTCCCCGTCCTGCCTCCAGGTCGGGCATGTCTCTGCCCTTTTTGCTTCTAAAACTGCCAGCCGCTCCCAGGTCGCGCGCGCGACTCCGCCACTCGGGGATTCCACCCCGGGGGTTGCAGTTCACCGGCGGGACCCCGGTGCACCAGGTTTCCGTCTCGGAGGCTGCAGCTCGCATGCATGCGACCCTGCTGGTCTGGTCCTCCACCCCGGGGGCGGCCCTAAAGTCCTTTCCCGACGCTACCGGTCTGCAAGTCTGTGCCCGTCCACAGTGAACGAGGCTGTCGCTCACCGGCGGTGCAGGATCCCCACGGCCAGGCACCCTCCCACTGCCGTTTATCCTCTGATATCTGCCCGCAGGATCAGGGCTCTCCGCTTCATACCTCAAAACCAACCGCCTGCGATATTCTGTTTGTAGAGATCCAGATCTTCTTACATCTCAGGCTGGTTTCGTGGGTGCTCAGAGTTGTCTGGTAGATATTCAGCTCAATTCCGGGGCCAGTTGAAATAGGGTCCCCTACTCCTCCTCCATCTTTCCCCCCCTCCCTCCATGGAAAATGGACTATTTTTATATAAGAAGCAGTCCAGAGTTATCATCACATGCATCATCTAAACATATTTAGTATATAATGTAATAAAATTACATTAACGTTGTAAGACTGGAAAACATAAGTGCAAAAAAATAACTATGGAAATTCTGTGTTTGATGCAAATTGAGTCACATTTATATTAAACTGCAGAAATTAAGAACAGGCTAAAGAGTAAAGAAGAACTTAATGTGCATTTATTCAACAAGTAACAAGTACTCACTTACTATGATCCAGGCACTGTAGTAGGTACTGACAGTACAACACAGATGGTCTTAGTTCTGAATTTACAAACTAGTGCTGGAGATTTGCAGTGATAAGACTATACCATATAAACTGGGATTATTTGCTGGCAAATATCAGGAAAAGACTTACTGACTAGCTACACCGACCAGGAAATAATAAATAAATAAATAATAAATAAATAAATAGGCACAGTTTCCCTTAATACAGGTGTGTTCCTCCCTACTGTGTAATATCTCATTAGTTCCCAGACTTCCAGGTACTGGGCATCAAGCATCCATAAGCAATTCCTATAGACAGATGGATTTGTTTCCCAGAAGTTTGGGTATGCCTTCATTGATAAAATTGTTCTCACATTTGCTTATAAGGACTGTTGTTGTATTGTGGGAAGTTTAGGGTCATTGCGCTGAAAGAAAATTCATACAGCATGTTCAGATCAACCTGGTCCAAGCACACCTCTTCCAGGGACACTGAGAGAACAGACTGTCTTCACTCATCTGACTCTTATTATAGAGGTGTCCCCAATAATTCTATTCCTTAATCTGCTGAGAGGAAATTGCATTTAAATGTGTGCCTAAAGAATTAATAGGGTTTCTTTTGCTTAGTTAACTGGTTAAATTTTAGTTTTTATAAAATCATATAATAAAACTAAAGATTCAAAAGCCTGAATAAAGACCAAAGAATCATTTGAAATTTCACTATAGTAATATAATCTTTGCTTATCCATTAATCTTGTTTATTACATGGTGGTAGTCATGGTTTACAACCTATTTTCCCCCTATTCTCTTTAGTGAGAATATTTAAACAGGGGCTTTGCTTTGTAGTTTTATGAACTTGGAAAGGTCCAGTAAATTCCTTCTGCCTTGGTGATTCAAGTGTGTAGTGTGGATCTTCTGTGTGTGTGTGTGTGTTTCCTGGAGTCAGATGTGCTACCTTAGTGCCCCAAGGTCGGCCTGTGAGTGTGTGTTTCCTGTTTGTGGGTGGGAAGCTGAACCAAGTGACTTATTGAAATTCTTTTCAGTTATAAGTTTTATGATAACTGATGATTGATGAACCCATCTCTTCACCTTAGTACAGAGTACCTCACAGTATCATGTTAAGTAAGCTCTATGTATGTGAGAATAAAAGGGAAAACTATTTTCATTGTAACTGTTATGGATAAGGAGGTTAGAAAAAGGAAGGGTAGGGCTGGATGAAGGGAGAAAGGGAACAAATTCTCCAGAGACCACGGGTGCATGGGACAGCAGTACCACCATTTTGCATAAGGCCATGGTTCAATTCACCAAAAAACTGCCTGAATGGCAACTTTGTTAATGACCAATTTATTTATTTTATCAAATGATTGATTTAGCAAACCCTGATTAATGTTAAGTATTTATGAAGTTTACAAGGAATTATCTTATTGATCAGGATGATTTTAGCAACTTTTGATTGGTTTTGTTTTGGGGTGGAGTTCTTGATTTGTTTTTAGTTTGTCTTCATATAAGAAGTTTAAGCAATGGACCATCTCTTCAAAGCTAAGAGTCTTAAGTAAGCCTGCACTTTTTTTAAACAAAATATTTAGTATTTAGAAAAATATATTTAATCAGTAACCAAAATATCAGGATGAAAATAGGACTCTATATCTGAAATGTTTTAAGCATAAATATATTTGAGAATAATTCTGAAAATATATGGAAGATTAATATTTTAGTTACTAATAGCTAAGAATCAAGGATTAAACTTGATGTAGAATTGAGTAATTGGTGAATCAAAACTAAAAATCACCTAAAGATTAGCAATATTTAGCACTTAAAGAATGTGGGCATAGTCACAGAGACTGAGCAACACTGTCACCAAATAAAATTTGAAATATAAAAATATGAATGATAAACTGATAAAATCAAGTTTAATATGACTTTTGTGAAACTGGTGGAAATTTATTAAAAATAATTGAATTTTAAAGGAAAATAAAAAACTTAGAAATTGGAAGTGACCTAAATAATCCAAACAATAAAAAAAATCTTGAAATTTTGGTATCTAACAAGAAGCAATTGGGATACATCAACTTGATAGCCATTTACTGAAAGATCCAATATGTGAAGTAAAACTCTGTAGTACAGCAGAAAGGAAGAATGTCAAGAATGAATTGTTATAATGAACATCGTGGATGGATCAGCCATTGATCATATATATGAAATTATAATGGAGTGTTTAAAAATATCTTAAAAATCATAGGCATAAATCAAGAAATGATGGTAGCAATGACATAATTTTCCAAATCTAACCTTAATAAACTAACATTAACTTTCTATATTAGTGAAAGAACTCTTTAAAAATGTGGACAAAAATTGAAATGATTTTCAAAAATAGGATTCAAAAGGAATCAATATAAACTGAAAAACTGCATAGTCAATGCTTACTTTTGGGTGCAGGTAATGAAGTGCTATTTTCTCAATATTAGTACACCCAGAAAAAGATAATCACTGCATATCCCTTAACTTCTGTCAATTAAGCATTTTTTAAAAAGATTTTAAGTAATCTCTACACCCAATGTGTGGCTCGAACTTACAGCCCCAAGATCAAGAGTCCCATGCTCTACTGACTGAGCCAGCCAAGCACCCCTGTCAATTAAACATTTTTAAAATATTCCAATAACAACAAAATGAAATCTTCCCAACTAAATCTGTGCAAAAATTTTCAGAAGTAGCAAAATCAGCCCCCAATTGTTACAAACCTTATAATTTAAATTTCATGATACATTTGTAAACTTTGTATTTGTAGAAAATTGGTCATCAGTGAAGTAGTCTTTAGGTAGATGAACTATCCATGTTTGCATTTCAAAGAAATATTCCACCTCCTTGCAGAGCTCCTTAGCAGTATAGAGGATGCACATAAGACAAGCCTACATGTGCCACCAGTCACAAATAATAATTCCGTCTTTCTGTAACTGGCAGCTTGAAGTTTTTTAAGAAGAAGGTATCAGCATGAATTTGTGAAGAGTCTGAGGTCACGAGAGACCTACTGGATTAAATCAATACTAATGAATAATAAGGAAAGGAATACAGACAAAAGAGATTTCAGGAACTTTCCAAGAAAGGGAGTCAGAAACCATAAAACAAAAGCCCTAAACTAAGAGTGCTTTACGTAATTTCTTAAGCTCACAAAACTCCCCCAGGTTTGCCATATATTTGTATATATTGCATCTTTTCCCCTTCTTCTTCAGTGATAATAATGTGCAACAGAAAGAGGCAAAGATTCCAAAAGCTTGTGAGTTACAGGAGAGAAAGGGTTATATTTCATTTATATGGAAACCTCAGGGCCAAGAACAATGTCTTAATTGAGTTGGTGTTAAAAAAAGAGAGAAAGCTCATTTATTTAATTAGTGCATGCATGAATTAACGGTGTACAACCAAGATGAGTAAATGATTAAGTAAACACTTGCCTTCTGGTGTAGGATAGACAGAGAGACAGACAGATATATCACATCTTATTTTGAAGCCTGATTTTGGACTAAAGAAACCCCAGAGGGCAGATGGGGGCATGTTGACTCAAAGAAAGAGAACAGAAGGCTACATATATGGAATCTAAAATGAAGAAGAAGGAAGGGCTTTGGGAGGCAATCTGGTTTAGAAAACGAGCCCCAGGTGAATCCTAGAGCACTCCCAACAAAACTTTGAAAAATGGAGAATTAAATTTCTCAAGAATCATATGAGACCACAGATAAAAGTATCCTCTTCAACCAGGGAACTCTGGAAAATTGATTCTTGATTTTGAAAGTAAAGCGATTTTTATATGATTCAAAGGCATCTTCAGAGGGCAAGAAAAGTTTAATGTGTATACAGTGTGTTTGAAGACTTTTCTAGGGTCCAAGAAGCTCTCCTTTGGGTACCTTAAGCTGGTTTATTATCCATTATCTGTAACACAAAGATAATGAAAGTGGTACAATTGTCTGTTCAGAAAGCCCACAGGAATACCAAGATTTGACAGCCATGATATATCTCAGTTAGTTTTTCCTGTGTAAAACCATCACAAATCATAGAGCAGACAGTGTGTTGGTTAAAGAGACTACACATTGAGATGATGGAGTTATTCATTTATCTCCATTGAAAGAACTCAGACTGCACCATGGTTGATAACATAAATCTCATCCTATACAAGATTCTCTCTCCTAATGACTTCTCTTAGCAGTTTGATTAAAATTGTCTTTGTTTTCTAGTACACAACTGTGATCTGACTTTCCTGATTAGTCACTGAAACTTTCAACCCAATTGTGGTGCTTAAATCTACAGAATGATTAGATCTGAACAAAATTAATGATTAAAAATGCCTTTGAAAGGTGGGTTAGTAATTTAAATAAGTAAGCATAAACAAGTTAAGTTCACCTGTTTCTGATATTTCATTCATGTGAAATACCAATATTTTTAAGACTTTATTTTTCAGTGATCTCACACCCAACCTGGTGTTGAGATCAAGAGTCCCTCACTCCACTGATTGAGCCAGCCAGGAACCCCTGAAATATCATTTCTTGAGAGACCACGTCTACATAAACAGATAATCTAATTGATGTGATCACTTCATATTAGTTGAAAAACTCGAATGGTGTAGAGTGAGGAGAAGAGAAGTTTGCACAAATTGATAACAGGATCAAAGTTTAAAAATAAAATGATGATATAGACCATCACATACTGCAAAATAAAGCAAGAATATAGACATCTTGAGTATGAGGACAGAGAGAGAAGATGAAAAAAAAAAGGCAACAGAAAAGCACATTGGAAGGAAGGAAAAGAGAAAAGAAAAAAAGAAATGAACACAAATGAACAAAGGAAGGAAGAAGTAAGATGGGGAGAGGGTAGAGACAGAAGGGAAATGGAAGAAGAGAGAGAAAAAGAGGTTAGCTCCCTACATACGCTGTGCATTTACTATATGCCAGGGACTGTTGTAGGTGACTTCTTATACATTACCTACTTTAATTCTGAAATCAACCCCTGCCAGGAAGGGGTTTTGTTTATCTCCTTGATGGCATTATATTAAGAAGGTTCTTCTTTATCTTTGAATGGAAAAAAAAGAAAAAGAAATGAAAAGGTACTTCCCATAGAGAAAATAAGAGAAGTCACAGTCCAATTGCTGCTAACGGGAAAATCACTTCCTGCCATTGCATTTCTTCCGTTTCCTTATTTTCCTTCTATGTCCATTCCTGCAGAAGAAACTAACCCAGATGGTGGCATGGCCTATACTAATATCTGAATTTCATCTTGAGATAAACCCTCTTGCTAAACATCTGATCTTTTAGCCATTCCTCAGGACTCTTTCCCATTCTGGTGTCCTTACATTGCCAACTCTCACAGCTATACTGCTTAGATGAAGACACTGTCTCCACTGGAGAAAAAATACCGAAAGAGGACATAGGTCCACTTTTCTCTTCCTATCTTTCTCTTCTGTTTACTCTGCCCACCCTGTCTTCTCTCCTCATGCTAGGCCAGAAGAGGAGGGACTTCTTTCCTTCCTAAAACTAAATACTCCATCTGTGACTTTGACCATGACCTCCACACCAGCACCACTTTTTACAATTTTAATTTCTCTTTCATTAATGATACTTGTCAGGAAAACCAACAAAAACAAAAATTTTAAAAACAAGAACAAACAAATAAAAACACTACACTAAAATTGCATCCCCACGTCTCTGTCTTAAGTCATGTCCTTGAGAAATAGTTTTGTCTAGATGGGAAGGTTGACTACACATTCCTTGATGCATTCGGAGGTCTTAATAAGGGTCTTATAGGAGCACTACTCATTGGAATTCAGTCTCAAATTCCAGGGTCTTGTCACGTATATCAGACCTGATATAACTCCACAAACCTAGGAACTGAACCATCAAGTTGCCTGACTCTACACACTCAAGATAAAATGGTGAGACGGAGACAGGAAATTTGATTTATCATTTACCTCCACAAAAGGGAAGAATAGGGGCACAGCAGACACTGCTAAACAGTAAATTCAAAATCCACCTAGGCAAATGTTAGAAAGCTCCCGATTTCAGGGGTAGAAAAATTATTTGACTGTGCCCTGATTATGCTTCCTGGGTGTGTTCCCCAAGAACCATGACTCTATTCTCTGAAAGAACTTTCCTTTTCCATTGTCCTCCACATTCACTGATGAAGGGGACATTGTAAATACGCCACTGAGGGAAGTTTTCAGCCTGCTTCCTCCCTGGGGATAGCTGGAGACCTAGAGTTCTTTTAAAAATTAACCAGTTCCAGTTATTTCTAGTCCAGCCTATGGCACCTTCATCTGTACAATTCTCTTAAAATTTTTGTGGGCTTGCTGTGAACTTGTTTTGATATGCTACAGGTTTTTAGTCACTTAGAAATCCATTTGACAAAAGCCACACCCAAGACATGTCTCTCTGTCTAGGCTGAATCACTTCTATTTGGGGAACGTTTTGCTGTTTAGGAAAAATAACCATGGGATTCCTTGAAGTTATTTTGTCTAGGAGAGACAGTTGAATGCATATTCTGTTAACTCTTCCAGAAGCCTTAATAAAGGGCCTTAAAGCTACGACCCTGACTTAACTTCTCTGCTGAGAAACACCTTGTACTTTGTATTTTACCAGCTTGAAAAGCTAGAGATATTAATCTGTTTTGATTTTTATAAACATCAGCAATTTCTTTCCCAAATATATTCACTCTAAGTTAGATTTGCAAGTGTGTCAAGTTTTTCTTTAACTCCTCTCTTTCTTGTAATCCCTGATCCTTTTATAAAATGGAGGTAACTTATGGACTCTTATAACATTGTGCTTGGAAATCCTGTTGCTCAAATCCAAAATTCCACACAGTAAGTTGTTCCAATTTCCAACTGATGACTGCAGGCACTTTTATCAAATTTATCATGTTGTTTTCTATCAAACAACATGGATTGCCTTTTTCATGCTCTCCTATAACTTCTAAGCCACCTTCTCAAAATCCAGAAATAATATCCTGTTTCTCAGACCTCTACTATAGCTACTTGCCTTGCTATCTTTCTAGATTCTGTCCACCACCCAGTCCCAAAGCCAACACCATTTTTTTTTTTTTTTTTTTTAATGAGAGCATTCCTTTTCTGGTAAGGATTTTATATCAGTGAGCTATTTGCTCTGTAACAAAACACATCAAAACCAAAACCAAATCTATCCTTTTCCTTGAACCTATCAGCTGGCTGGTGGTTCTGCTGATTTAGCCCAAGATCAGCTGACCTCAGCTGGGCTTGCTCACGTTATCTATGGTGGGCTGGCTATTTAGCTGGGGGTTGACTATTCTAGGGTGGCTCTGGATTATACAGCTAGGCTCTCCTCCACACTTACATCAATTATCTTTTTCTATGTAACAAACCATCTAGAACTTAGAAGATTAAAACAACATCCATCTTATGGCATGCTAATTTTTGGATCAGTAATGTGGGCTATGCTCAGCCAGTCTTATTTGAGCTTACCCAAAATTTCACTTGGCTCAGTTAGATCCTCATAGTCTAAGTTGGTCTTACTCATATGTCTTGCAGTTGGTGCTGATTGTGATGATTCTTCTCTCCCTAAATGCTCTCTCAACCTCAGAGAGGCTAGTTTGGGCTTCTTTAGCTAGAAGACATTACACTGCAAGAAAGTGAAAGTGGTCTAGATTTGGAAGTCATAAACTCCCCTTCAACTATATTCTACTGGGGAAAGCAAGTCACAAGGCCAAACCACATGATTCCACCTTTTGACGGAAGGAACAACAAAGAAATTGTAGGCATTTTGACTCTACCAGAACACGTCCTTTAAATCCTTCCTGAAGACTGGCAGTTGAGGAGAAAGAAGAGAGAACAAACCCAATGTAATAGACTAGAAGCAGAAATGCACACACATGTTTCAAGAGTCTGTTTATGTCCCATTTGCTAACTACCCCCTGGCTAAAGCAAGGGACATGGGGCCATGGCAGAGCCCCTTGTCAGGATGGGAGAAAATTATAAACCCAAAGGGAAAACCACAGATATAAGAAGGTTATTAATTGGAACAATTAACACAATCAATCCACAACAGCTAATGACTGGTAGAGATAAAATTTAAGCATAGTCTTAACTTTACTACAAAGCTGGAATCAGATAGATTTACCTTAACTGAATAATTTAAGGACATTTGCCTTAAGAATAGTTAAATGCTCAACTGAACTTATTTTAACAAAGAATAGTTAAAATGCTCTCTATAGTTGGAAGAACTTAAGCTGTAGTTTTCAAAGACAGGTAAAGATATACAAGATCAAATCCCAATTCTACAATAATTGTTTGGTCTCAGACAAGTTAATGTAACTCTCCTGAATTCACTTTTCTCATTTATAAAAAGTATCAATACCTACCTCAATGACATGTTATGGAGTTTAAATTAAATAATGATGGATCACAAGGTCAAACATTATACTATCTTTTGTTTCAATATTCTAACCCAGAACTTGGAGAATTTTTGAGGCATTGCTATCCCCATGCCATTTAGACAATTCCCCTTTTACATTCCAATCTTAATTACCCTTCAGCCATATTGTTCTACATTTGTCTCACCAAGTAAAAGTCCCAAGTTTTTATCAAAGCTTCCCTTTCTGTCTTTCTGCAAGGACTGTCTCTCTCATTCTGCTCAAAGCTCACTGTTTTCATAAAGGATACTTGTTCATTGAATTATTGCAATCCATTTCCCCTGTAAAATTTGCTGCATCCATATTTTATGTTCCATTAGATTCCAGAGATTTCTAGCACAACTCCTCTTAAACCTTGCAGTGTTTATTTATTTATATGCCTGCTTCCCCATCCAGACTCTGAACTTCCCTAGGGTAGCGTTAACCTTACACATAAAACTGCCGGTTATTTTACCAGCAAAAGTGGGTTTATTTGGGAATAGCTGAGAATTGCAACCCTGCACAAGCAAGTACTGGCAAAATGATAGGCAACTCCACAGAACAAAGGAGAGGAATGTTCTTTTATAGGGGGAAGGGGGAGTCAGGAGGGGCTGTTGTAAACTCAAAGTCCATTGGAGTAGACCCAGAGTTTGAATTGTAATGGCTTTTCAGTGTCTGAGTCCTGAGTTTCTCACTGGCTGGGCTGTGGTCTGGGGAGGAGGAAAGCCTTCCTTCCTCCTGCTGGAGGGGTAAGGTAGCATTCCCTCCAAGGTCCCTCTATTTCTGTTAGGGCTGCAATTGAGGAGTTATAGGGCCTGAGAGCGCCCCCTGCTGGCCCCACAACTCTATTCTAAGTGACATTTCCTTTTATTAATTTTCACAGTAGACACTGTAACCAGTTTTTTGAAGAGTTAAAACTTGGCAGTGTTCCATCACAGAATTATTTTATTTTATTTTCAGCCAATACTTTCAATCATTTTCTTTAGAATTCCCCATACCCATCCCATAACATGGCATTCTTATACAATCCTTTTGTATGGTTTTCAGTAGTTAGTTACATTCAGTTCAGTTTCAACCTTTTTGGATTTCTGGAGCCAATTCCAATGTGGGGTGTGTTCCTTACACCAACAAGCAATTCTCAGAACACCAGTGGGGTCCTAATGTGATTTGACATGGGGGTGTGGGAGCAAACAGTCAAGAAAGAATTCTTGAGACGTTTTCAGGGCAAAAAAAAGGTGGTTTTATTAAAGCACAGCGACGGGACCCAAAGGCAGAAAGAACTGCCCCGGGATTGTGAGGAAAATTGATTATATACTCTTAAATTGGTGAGGGGGAGGGGTAGAGACAGAAAATTTCCAAAAGGATTTTCATATGTTAAAGAAGACTTACAGGGCCCTGCAGGTCTTCTACTGTCAAGATAGGGTTGTTTTTGCCTCTAGTAAAGTATTAACATTAAGACAGTTGGGAGTTCCTGGAGGAATATCAGACTCTGCCTGTCTCCAATGGGCTGCAAGTTTTTTTTTTTTTTTTTTTAAAGATTTTTATTTATTTATTTGACAGAGATAGAGAGCACAAGTAGGCAGAGAGGCAGGCAGAGGGAGAGGGAGAAGCAGACCCTCCACTGAGCAGGGAGCCTGATGCGGGCCTCAATCCCAGGACCCTGGGATCATGACCTGAGCCGAAGGCAGACGCTTAACCGACTGAGCCACCCAGGCGCCCCGGGCTGCAAGTTTTAAGAAGATTTCATTTTGTCTACATTTCCTTTTGCCTTTGTTCTGCACCTCAGGTCCTATAATTCAACTTGATTCTGACACCGCCCACCCAGAGACAGCATCAGATTTCAGAGGTTCAGGGCTTGGTGTACATGACTGCCCCCAGACCCCACCTCAGCCCTGTACCTGTTGTTCTTCTCAGATCCTACACGCTGTAAATCAGTGGTTACCATGACCCCTTCCTTGGGTTTATCAATTTACAAGAACTACTTCCAGAATGCAGAGAAACAGTTTACTTACTAGATCACCTGTTCATTATAAAGGGACATAACTCAGGAACAGCCAGAGGGAAGAGATGCATAGGGCAAGGCATGGGGAAAGGGTGTGGAGCTTCCAAGCCCTGTCAGGACCCACCTTTCTTGATGAGTCTCCATGGGTTCACCAACCCAGAAGTTCTCTGAATTCAGTTCTTTTGGGTTTTATGGAGGCTTCATTACATAGACATAATTCATTAAATCATTGACCACTGGAGACTGAATTCCATTTCCAGTTCCCCTTCCGGGGGTGGGATGGGGGTGGGACTGGAAGTTCCAGCCCTCTAATCACGAAGTTGTCTCCATTGGCAACCAGCTCCATCCTTAGCTGACCTACCTAGGGGCATTCCAAAAGTCACCTCATCGACCAACATAATAAAAGGCACGTTTATATCTTTCAACACTTGGGAAATTCTAAAGATCTGGGGAGCTGAGAGGGAGAAACCTTGAACAAAGACCAAGTATATATGAGAAATATTTTGGTTGCCTGAATAACCAAATACACATTTTTCTTATAAATCACAATATCACAATATCGCAACCCTCATGCCTCATCCCTGCTCCTGTTACTCCCCCACCTCCTGCCCAGGACTGAAGTGTAGTCATTCCATTCTTTCCTCATCTTCCTCTTTTGGTCTTGCTTCCTCCAGTATGGAAACGAATAGGACACAAGGTTCTCTGAAAGTAGTTCTCTTGAAACGCCCCCTTGGGGGGACCGATGGTCATAAAAAGAGGAGGAAAAAGCCAGAGGGCCCAAGGGGCAAAGAATTGACCTCTGTCCTACCCCAGTCTTGATTACAAGGGACTGACCGCAGGGAGAGGGACAAGGGAAAGGTGAAGTGTTGCGGGGCAGACTGAAACGAAATTAGTCAACATTTACTAAGCCCAGGAGGGAGACTGAGCCGCAGATAATTGCAGGCTGTTTTAGAGCAATGGTTCTCAAAATTTGCCTGCACACTGGAATCGCTGAGGGACTATTAGGAAGCACTCCAGATATTCTGATTTAATTCATCCCTAATGCAGCCTGGGTACCAGAATTTTTAAGAGCTCCTCATTTATTCTGATGGGTTGCCCTGATGGAGGGCCATTGCTAAAGAATGCAATTCAAAGCTTAACTTCTCTTCTGACTCAAGGTGCCCTTGTAGGCAATGATAGGGACACAGAAGACATACCCCTAAACACCCCATTCTACTTCTATCCCCTAAATCTATGCTATCCCTGCCCCCAAGTAAGCCCATGGTAAGTGTTCATTGAAGGAAGCAGTACATTGTCATTGCTTCTACTACTTTGTAAGCTTGGGAAAGAGCTTTGTTTGGTTGACTTGTTTAAATTCTGCATCTCATACTTGCCACGACAGGGGTTTGCACATAAAAGGGACTTAATAAGCGTTTATAGAATTGAAACAAAATGTGGACATAGTCACTGCTTTTATTTCACTGGTACTTTTCACAGTGGAGGAAAAAAAAACACTATGATCACTTTTGTGTATAGCTTTTTACAACTTACAGAAAGCTTTCTTTCAACTTCAGCATCTCTTCTTATCTTTACATCATTTTATGTGGGTTTTATTCTTCCTTTTAAAACATAAGGGGGAATTGAGGCCAGGAAAATTTAATGACTAGTCGCCCGGTGGTTCAGAGTAAAACAGACTTGAACCCTGACCCTTGACTCCCAATTATATGTAACTCCCAGGATGCTTAGCCATTAATTCCAGTGGTTTCTACAAATGTTAACTTATATATATATATATATATATATATATATATATATATATTTTTTTTTTTTTAACCAAAACTTCCATAAAAGCTCCACAGGGAAATGTGATAAATAAGAAAAACTTGCTTCCTTTGGTGAGACTATGACACATTTAGCAGTAGAATGAACAGCAACCAATATCTAACAAACAGAAATAATAATTTAAAAAAGACAATTATATGATAACTACCCACAAGGTGTTGCAATCAAGCAAGTATGGTTAATATAGGCCCTTTGCAAACGTAGCTTATTGTCTCATTAGAAAAGCCCAAAGGAAGAAAAAGAAAATTAGTCCAAATTAGATGTTAATTAGAAATGTATGATGAATGGCCTATTGCAGATATATAGATATTAAAAAGAAAATGTGGATAACACAAGTTATCAAGGAAAATATATGCCTTTTATTATATTTGGGGGAAGGAAGAAAAGAGGCATTAACTGTAACACACTTAAGATTTATCTTCAATGGGAGCTAAAATAGGCATAGTGCAAAAGTTTATTCAAATCACTTCTGCTCAACAAGCCAGAGAGAGATGAGCTTTTACAGAAATCTGAAGTAACCAGTAAAGCAGGCCTTACAGTTGACATCTTGATATGAAATTAGGTAGCCAAGTTTAGCAAATAAAAATAAAGAACTCTAAACTAAATTTGAATTTTAGATAAACATTTTTTAGTATAAGTGTGTCCCATGCAATATTTAGGACACGCTTATACTTGAAACCAATTGTCTATCTTAAATTCCAATTTAACTATACATCCTGTATTTTATCTGGTAGTTGTTTTTTTTTTTTTTTGAAGATTTTACTTATTTGTCAGAGAGAGAGAGCACAAGAAGGGGGACTAGCAGGCAGAAGGAGAGGCACACTCCCCACTGATGTGGGACTTGATCCCAGGACCCCAGGATTATGACCTGAGCTGAAGGCAGAGGCTTAACTGACCGAGCCACCCAGAGGTCCCTTTATCTGATAATCTTAACATGGGGCCAGGACAATGAACTTCCTAATACAAATCCAGTCAATTTCATTTTAGTTAAATACTGTTCTTCATTTGAGCATCATATAATCTGGATTGAGAAATACAGGTTTCCACCCCCAACTCAAAACATCTATTCCTATGACTTCTTTTGTAAGCCGGAATGGCTGTAAGTGAAGAAGTGATCACCATTAACCTATATGGAAACATTTTTGAGTATTCCCAGACCCAAAAAATAGCCCCTCTTAGGTTTTTCTGATACAACAGGACACATCTTGCTGGTGGGTGCATGAAATAAATGGAGATGAAGCACAGATGCTCACACCGCTCAAAGCTCAGGTGTTTTGATGCCCAGATGCTGAGTGTAGTTCCTGAGGAAGGCGCTGGGGGGCGCCGCTCTCGCTGTTAGGGGTGCGCTCTCCGCGCCAGGGCTTACCCGCAAAACTGATGCTCAACACTACCTGCCCTTTGCACCTTTTGGTCCAAAAGAAATCCCTCTGGGGATTCCTCTGGGTTAGCAAAAACAGGTCATAAAAGTGAAATGGTCTGATGTGAACTCTTCCCAAAGCAAGAGATAACCTGTCTATAGAAGTGGAATTCAAGTGAACTCATGCGAAGTCTCAGCTTGAAAACTTTATTATTATTACTAAATGTTGTATTAACTATATTTTCTTACTTTCTCTGTTGATGCTCTGGCATGTGGGGCCTTGCTGACTGGCATCGGGGGAGGCCTCCCCTCCAGGGCTAACCAATCCTGGAAAACTGCAGATAACTCCCCTGTTTCTCAGACACATACCCCCCGCCTGCCTCCTGTACCAGCGAGCTCTCAGGCGGCACCCCCACCCCACCCTTACCCCTGACACCAGGGCCAGACACAGGACAACTCAGGACAGCCCTTACACTCCAAAGCCCACCGATACCATTCAAACTAGCCAATCCAAGCCTGATGACCCTGCTTTGACCATTCTTCCCCAGGAAACCATAGTAAGAGCTCTTGTGCCCATTTTCCCGTCACTCCTCCGGCCTCCTGACTGACCCTTGCATGGTGGCCTCTTCTGGGAATTTCCTTCTTGACAGTCATTTCTGTGTCTTACCTTACCTAATTAAAACAAAACCTGGGGACTTAAAAAGCAATTCTCTTACTATAAGAAAGCTAAAATCCCTTTTTAAAGTACTAAAAATGTTACCTCAGCAATAACCTATCTTATTATTCATTCAGATAAGGAGTACATGTGTATACAGTAATCATGTTCGGAAGAAAACTGCGGGAGACCTAACATCTAGCCTTGGCCCTCTCATGGGCTATGGGATTTTATCAAGTCACATTTTTCTCTCTCTATAGATAAAGCCCAACACAAAGCAAGTGAACACAAAGCACCATTAAACACCCATACCCACATAAAAAGATATACGAGGACACTTCCTCTCTCGTTTTTGCAGTCCTGGACCTTTATACCTGGTTGTCATGCTACCTGGAATAATCTTCCATCCCACCACAGCTTACTACTCCTGTATGCCTTTCATATGTAACTGTTGCTTGATTACTCACTCCCGTATCAAATGTCCTTTCAATATGTTCTCTTAATGCATGGAATTCCCCCATCATTGTTTTAACCATGGATGTTATAATCTCATCTGTAAGCCATATGTCTTTCAGGTACATTACTGGAATGAAATTGAAAGCACTTTTATTTTCCTTCTACAGTCCCCTTAAAAATCATTCAGAAAAGCTTTTTTTCTCACATTAATTGAAAAAAATAAACAGACTTTGTGACTTTTCTGCTCACTCTTGGTCAATTCATTGTCTTAAAGCCACTTTAAATCACAAAACACTCTTACTCGGGTAATTACAGTGCCCAACTCTTTGTAAGAAACAAAAATCTAGGCTGACTTCAAACACTGCTGTTGTCCATATCCATGTTCTGTCAATGCCCTGATAGCCTTGCGTTGCGCACTTTCTTCCTTCTCTCTTGCTGCTCTGCAAACTGATGCTTGTGAGGCTGTGCATGCGCAAGGGGGAGGGGAGAGGGAGAGCTAGTTCTTACTGGATGATCTCATGATAGATTCTTTCTGGGGACAGGTAAAAGCTTTTTCTCTGGGGTGCCTGGGTGGCTCAGTTGGTTAAGCGACTGCCTTTGGCTCAGGTCATGATCCTGGAGTCCCGGGATCGAGTCCCGCATCGCATCGGGCTTCCTGCTCGGCAGGGAGTCTGCTTCGTCCTCTGATCCTATCCCCTCTCAGGTGTTCTCTCTCTCTCTCAAATAAATAAATAAAATCTTTAAAAAAAAAAAAGCTTTTTCTCTGATGGGCTATAGCTGGAAATTGCTCTTTCTCTCTGACAAAGTTTCTTTGCCCTGGGTAGATGCATCACAACTCCAAGGAATCTCTTGCAAATCTTTCCAGAGCATCTAAGAAATGAACATTCACCTTCAGCTTCTTTGATCCATGTGGTAGTTCTGTTGGACAGGACACAGACAGTACTGCTGGATCTCTAATCCATAGTCCATGGTGATTCCTTACATTCCCATTAAGGAACATACCCCAGGAATAAAGGTAGATCTCAAGACAGATACAACTCTGCTGGCTTACCCATCAGGCAGTTAATCCTTCCTTGAGGGTTTCATGGGCAGTAGTTTGCCTCCCACACACCAAGCTTCCCAACTGAAGGGTCAGATATTTTATTTCTCCATGAAGTCCTCTTGAGCTTGAGGTGAGGGGTCAGGCCTCCCTAAAAGGTGGAAATTAGAGCCCTTAATAGGCTCTGTTCAATCTCCCTCCTAAATACTCTATTTTGTCTGTACTTTGCTTGTATATCCAACTGGACATAACTTTGTGAAGGTATTATTCACACTCAGCTTTCCAATGCATAATAGAGGACTAATGTGTATAATATACTGTCATTTACTTTGCAAATATTTAATACATATTTCTGAATTAATTAACTAATTAAACATTTTTGTTTATAACAATTCTCTAAAACTTGATAACTATGCAAGCAAAAACAAATAGGCATAAAAACAATTTACTTACAAAGTGTTGAAGTCAGCTGCCTCAGATTTCATCTGTCTAAAAATCTATAGTGAATTTTAGGGTTAGGGGTGTTTTCCTTATAGTTCACTTGTCAATGTATCAGAAGGATCACTATGAAAATTGGATCAAACAACATAAATTATTCACCTAAAAGAAAAAAGAATTCACCCAATAAAATATACAAATGACTAATCCATACTTAAAGATTTCAACTTGTGAGTAATAACATTAACTATTTCATCAAAGGAGAGTCTTGATTTTTAGAAGAGTATCTTGTGTCAGCACTGGTACTCTCGTTAGTGAAAGAGCAGATCTCTGCAAACTGCTTGGAAACCACACTAGTAGCATAATTCGACTTTTATCCTGAATTTTGTAGTGCTTATTCTCAGAATCCAACCCAAATAATTCAGTAAAAGTACTTTTAAAAAGAAGACTCATGTAAAAATATCTTGATTACAGCCTAATGTATAATAGATAATACTGAAAAACAGTAAGGAAATGTTTACACATATTATGATAAATCCATAAAATAAGATATTATATAACTTTTAAAAAGTTGACCCTATCAGGACTACAATCCTCCTCCTATAACTCCCAATTGATATCATATTCTAGTGTGTGCATGTATGTGCATTTATATGAGATTTGGAGGGTGTTGATCATCGAAGGAGCCATAGATGTAGTCTGTGTATTAGACACTGGTGTTTTCTCCTTTGTATTGTATTGTTGTGCTGTGTTGTTGCATTTCCTAATCTTTACAATGTTCCTACAGGTCAGGTACTAGACCCGTTGTATAGATTAAGAAATGAGAACAATTACGAGATAGAAAGCAGACTATAACTTAAATCTCAACCTCCAAGTAAATTTATCCATCTTGTTATTCTATGAGTTTTGGAATGAAATCGATGTTTTCTGATTCCCATTGTGCTAAGTTTCTAAGTAAGAAATGAAGAGATAAAACAGTGTCTGCCCTCGGAGAGTGCAATTAGGGAACAAAGGTGACTAATGACTACAAGGGAGTGAAATAAAAGCAATATTAAATACCTGCACTAACGTAGAATGATATGTCAAAGGAAGAAGTCTTCAAAGGTGTATGTTCCTTCCCTTTTCACTGTGTAACTTTAGGCTTGTTGCTGGATACCATGGGTTTGTGATTCTTTAACGAGAATAATACCAACCTCATAAGGTGTTATGATGATTAACAGAGGTCATCCTTGTAATTAAACTAACACCAAATCTGATCATAAGTGAATAGGAAATGTGAGTTGCTTTCCCCTTTGCCCTGGTCTATAGACGTACCTACCAGTTCCTGGGCCAACAAATCGGCTCAAGTATGTGAAGGAGGAAAGGCCAAAATTAAGCACATCAGTCAAAGAAAATGGCAGAAAGAATTACAAGAAATTATTCCAGAGCCAGTTTAGTCTACATCTACTTGACAGATTGACTCCTTGTAAATATGTCACTTTTCATAATTGGGCTGTCAGAACTATACAACTCGACCTCACGTAATGCCTGCTCTAATAGTTACCTGCTAGGACTTCCTTTCTGCACAGATACATGTTAGCTTAATGCCCAGTACTCTAGTATCATATTTGTCATCAGACTTGTCATGGTATTTGTCATGATATTTGGGGATTCTATGTAGTCCAGTAGAATAGCTCCATTCTGTGGATTTACCTAGTTGTGGCTTCCTTGATCCTTCACTAGGCTGGAGAATAAGCTTTTATGTTAGTGCATATAATACCAGGTCTGTATTCAGTTAAGATTCCCTTTACTTTCTGGGTACAATGACAATGAGCTCAGCTACCTATGTTTCCTTCTCCCGTTCCAATTTCAGTGTGTGTGTTGGGGGAGGTTGCTGTCTATAAACCTTGCGGATGTTATCAAAGCAACCAAAAGTACCACTAATTTCTAAGCTAAATGGGTGATTACATTGCTTGGGAGGAAGTTATATCATTCCAACTCATTACTGTTTCTGAGAAAGGACAGTATGCCGAAGGGGTAAGTGGAAGTGACCCAGGACAAACCTTTTTACAACTCTCACTCAGAGAAAAGGTGGGAGGTAAAAGATTTGGAGAGCAAATGAACTCCCACCTGCCTAGAGCAAGGTCTAGGGATGATGCTTGGTGTGTGTGGTTGCAGAGGAAGAAAGTGGGAGGGGACGAAAAGACAGCAAACAGAAAACAAAGTCAGGGAATGGGAGTACTCAGCAGTTAGCAAGCATGTTTGACTTATCTTGGGCATGAATGACTGGACTTAACTAAATACAACAAAGGAAAGCAGAGGCAAATTTTCCTGCAGAAAGTGTCTGTGATTCCGAGTATCTCTCAACTTACATAGGCCGATGCAGTTCTGAACTTCTACTTCACATTAACAATATGCTTAAACAATCCAATCATAAGGAGAATAGCACCTACTCCCATAATAATAGTTGGTAGAATCTATTTTTAAATGTTTAGACTAGGTGCCATATTTGGAAGATAAAGAAAAATCGCCAAATCTAGGAAAATATAATTTAGAACTGTAATTCTATGAAGAGAAGCTCTTTGAAAACTCAAAGTAATGTTTTATTCTCCAAAAGATTAAAATATATACAGAAACTGGTTTTAAAAGCAAAATGGAACTCCCAATAGAAATTAAGAGGACATTGTTTCAATGAAAACAGAGAAAGTAGTTATTAAAATAGAGTTATTTAAAATCAAGAAAGACAGGGGTGCCTGGGTGGCTCAGGTTAAGCATCTGCCTTAGGCTCAGGTCATGATCCTGGGGTCCTGGGATAGAGCCCCACATTGGGCTCCCTGCTCAGCAGGGAGTTTGCTTCTCCCTCTCTCTCTGTCTCTCCCCCCGTTTGTGCTCTCTGTCTCTGTCTCTCAAATGAATAAATAAAATCTTTAAGAATAAAATAAAATCAAGAAAAACATATGAGCTTCATGACCAGGTGGAATATTCTAAATTTTAAGACTACAGAAGAAAAAAAAAATTGTTATGCTGAAGACTTTAGAAAATTTATCAAAAGAAGAAGTCAAATTTCTGATTTTCTACCAAACATAAAAGTAAAACCTTCTACAGAACTGAAAAGGCTGTAAGAAAGAATATGAGGCATTAATAGAAGAATTAGGGTATAAGGTAACAAAGATAAGAGAGTACAGAAAACAGAAGCACTGATCGAAACCCATAGAATAAGACTTTATTGAAGTTTTGACAGAATAACTGGTACTGGACTGTATCACTAACTGTAAACAGCCATAAAACTAGGGGAAACTGCATGAGGCAACAGTTTATAGGCACTGGAAGACACGTGCGATTTTTAAAAGTAGGGAATCTCATGAGATGATGCCCATGACCAGCCCAGCCTGCCTTTACCTTTAACGATTTCTCAGTTATCACACTGTAAGCTTTTGTCCAAGAAAAGCATGATAGTTTCCTTAGGCTGAGGAGGCAGAAAGCGGAGTTTGGGGCAGCTGAAGTAATTGGAATTTGCAAGACAGAACACTAGAAACAAAGGAGTTGTGCAAGAGGATTGAAGTCCATGTTTGCTTCCCCCGGAGTCTTGGGTTTGAGGGCTGGCTAAAGATGTGGTAGGCAAGAATATGCAAGTTTATCTGGAGAGAAGCTGGGAGCAGAATAGAAAAACTAGGGTTTGAACGGCTCGGGAAGATGCTCAGGTTCGGACTGAGGTAGAGTGCCGGGCTTTTTAACGTCTATTGCCACCCTAAATACCCAACTGGGACGTCTCAAATTCTATGCCTTAAGAGTAATAGGAAGATCTTAAAACAAGGTGTTCTCTAGACATGCCCTAATTAAGCCAAAAACAAAGCCTTGGTCTGCAAGAAGGACAGAATATGAAGGTGGAAATGGGGAGCCACATTGGGTTTCCACAGGTCTGCCTTAACAAAACATAAAACTAAATCAAAAGTCTGAAGTGATCATTCAATAATTAAACTGCTTTCTAGAAAAAATACCAAAGGACTGCAGAGGACAACAACAGAATCTAGAGTATCTACAGTGTATCAATCATAATATCCTACATATGCTCAAATATTACCAAACAACCAAAGAAAAGTTAAAGTGTAATCATATACTAGAAAAAGCACAGAGTAGGAAACAATCCTGAGATATCCAGGGGTTGAATTTAGCAAGGCTTTAAAGAAGCTAATCTGAATATGCTTTAAGAATTAAAGGAAATTTACTTATAGTATCTATTTCTGTGGAACAAATTACTCCCAAAGTTAGCAGCTGAAAAAGCAAATTTTTATTCCTTTACAGTTTTTATGGATCTGTAATCTGGGCACAGTTTAACTTGTTTCTCTACTTTGAGATTGCAAAATGTTGGCCAGAGCTGGAGTCTCATCTCAAGACCTAACTGGGAAAAGATGTTTCTCCAAGCTAAAAAGGTTTTGGCAGCATTCAGTTCCTTGTGGGCTGTTGGGCTGAGGACCTAGATTCCCTGCTGGCCACCCTCAGTCCCTTCCAGGGCATACCCCTCCAATAGGGCAGCTTGCTTCACCAGAGCCAACAACAGAAAGCATCTGCTAGCAAGATGGAAATTATAATCTTTGATAACTTCATCTCTGAAATTACATCATATAACCTTTACTGTATTCTATTGATTAGAAACAGTCCTAACCAGCCCGCACTCAAAAGGAAGGGCCTGTAACAAGGGCATGAATGGCGAATAACAAAAGATGGAGATCACAAGATGCCATTTTAGAAGTCTGTATATAACATTAGCCATTGGAGAATGCAAATTAAAATCACGGCAAAATACCAGCGTACAGCCACTGAATGGTTAAAATTGCGAAGACTGTAAACACCAGATGTTGGTGGGTTTGTGGAATAATTGTAACTCTTACATTGTTGGTGAGCATGGGAAATTGTACACTACTTTGGCAAAACAGTTTAGCAGTTTTTATAAAGTCAAGCAAACATTTATAATTAGGCTTTTTTTTAAAGCTTTATTTGAGAGAGAGAGAGAGCACTTGCAGGCACATGAGCGAGGGGGTGGGAGGGGCAAAGGGAGAGGGAGAGAATCTCAAGCAGCCTCCCCACTGAGCACAGAGCCTGATAGGGCTCCATCCCAAGACCCAGAGCTCATGACCTGAGCAGAAATCAAGAGTTGGACGCTTAACCAACTGAGCCACCCAGGCGCCCCTCAAGCAAACATTTATATTATAATCCAGCAACTGAATTTTATGTACTTATCTAAAAGAATTAAATATTCATGCTCATATAAGACTTGTGTATAGATATAGTGGTTTTATTCATGATAACAGAAAACTGAGAATAGTCCAAACAACAATCAATAGGTAAAAGGATAAATATATTTATTTAGTAGAACATTACTAAAAAATAAAAAGAACAAATTACTGATACATGCAATAGCACAAGTAAAACACAAAAGCATTATGGTGGGTGAAAGAAGCCAGATACCAGTTATAAAGGAATATGTATTTCCCAATTCCATACGTATGAAGTTCAATAACAGGTAAAATTAAGTTTTGGTGAAGGAGTTCGATTTGGGGGCAATTTGGGATGGAGAATAAGTGAATTTTTGGAGTGATGGAAACACTCTATAAGTTAATCACAGTGGTGTTAGATGGGTGTTTATGTTTGTCAAACTCAGAAAGCTACATATACTTACGTGGTTTATTATTATTATTTTTTAAAAGATTTATTTATTTATTTATTTGAGAGAGAGTGGGGGAAAGGGGCAGAGGGAGAGGGAGAGAAATCCTCGAGCAGACTCTGTGCTGAACATGGAGCCCCATGGGGGACTCAATCTCAGGACCCTGAGATCACAACCTGAGCCAAAACCAAGAGTCGAAAGAATGCTTAACTGACTGTGCCACCCAAGTGCCCATTAAATGGATTATTTTTAGTAAAAATACATAAATTATACCTCTTTGAAATTACCCTAAAAACTATATAGATAGCTAGACCTAAAGCTGAAAAGTAAGCACATCTCAACCAAACATCAATAAATTGAATACAATCTTATGATATAACTCTGTAAAATTTCTTAATTAAAGTTGGCAACATTGTCCTAGAAATGATAAGCAGGTTAGCAATGGGGAAGGGGATGGGGGAATAGATAGCCTGGTTATACGCCAGCATCATCTTTAACATGAAACACCAGAAGACGATAAGATACCAACTAACTGTGTGTGGGAACCCTAAGTATATTTTTAGACAAGTGGTCATTAATGTGTCAATGAAATATTTTCAGATAAACAGGGCTCTAAAAACATAGTACCAATAACTGCTGCATGCATCATTAACTCCGAGCAGCACTGTTAACATAGAATACACTATAGATCATCTCCTAGCTCAGCACAACACAACTCTGGATCACTCACATGGCTTTCCTCAAAAGAAGCACGTGCGTGCGCGTGTGTGTGTGTGTGTATTTTATATATAAATATCCTGTATGTGCATGTATATATGTGTTTATGTATATACGTATATATTGACATGCATGTATAGATATTGCAGTTACTAAGACGTTAAGCTCTTCAAAAGAGGGAAAACAGTTTATAAAAGCAGTATAAAATGTGTAATGAAATAATCTTAAGTAAACTTATTTGTGTATGGATATATAATTATACGTATATAAATATATGTGTACTCATGCCAATATAGAAAATAGTTTTGAGATACAAATAAATCATGTAATGAAATAGAAATATTTTACTGATAAATACCTACAGTTGAAAATCGTGGTTATTTAACTAAAGGGAAAAATACATGCACAGAGGAAAAATTCAAAAATTTACAAGAAAGTAAATTTTTGATAAATTTGACATGTTACTCAAAGGAACTTTTTTTTTCTTTCTAAGATGCATAATCAGAAACCAGTGGATCAAATACATTAGAAAATTTAAAGGCAGATACTAGTCAAATTAATAAATTGATGTATTACTTCTCAGTAGATTCAAAGCAAATAACACTTAAATTGTAAAGCAAAACTTATGGATTAAAAAAAAATCACTAAATTCTACAGCTGAAACTAATATTACATTGTATGTTAACTAACTGGAATCTAAACAAAAACTTGAAAAAGAAAACTAAAACAAAACAAAACAAAAAACTCTAAGTATTTAGAAAATAATTTGAAAAAGGAAAACCAAGAATGAGAGTTATAGAAACAAACATAAGTGATTCAACTAATGAAAAAGATTTTCTTGGGCACCTGGGTGGCTCAGTCATTAAGCGTCTGCCTTCGGCTCAGGCCATGATCCCAGGGCCCTGGGATCGAGTCCCGCATCGGGCTCCCTGCTCGGCAGGAGGCCTGCTCCTCCCTCTCCCACTCCCCCTGCTTGTGTTCCCTCTCTTGCTGTGTCTCTCTCTGTCAAATAAATAAATAAAATCTTTAAAAAAAAAAGAAAGAAAAAGATTTTCTTATGCCAAAACAAAATTCAAATACATATATTTTATAAATGTCCCACTAAAATATAACTGCTAAATATAAGAAAAGGCCAATATTATATGTTTGTGTATAAATGTGAGGCTTTATTAATATCAAAATAAAATTTAAATAAAACATGGACTAAGAAAGACTTTAATATATTGACAAAATTTATAAGCTACAATGAGTAACATAATTGTCCTAAGCTGTAAAAACACAATAAAGAGTATTGAAAAGTTTATGTATTTAAATCATATCAAAAGATTTAGAAAGTCAAAGTTGTATGAGATTTTAACTCACTTTCATCCTAAGCAGCAAAGAATATTTCATTCTGAAAATATTACATTCAAAAAAGTATATAGATATGTAGTTAAAAGATATTAACTATGCTTTAATTATTGGTAATCAAAATATGAACAATAAAAATATCCAAAAATTAAAAATAATTAAACATATATAGCATGGCCCTATAAAAATGATAATTCTATATAAAGTATATTTAAGGAAAAACATATAAAGTCTGATTATAATAGAATAGTAAATAGAAAACAGAAAACTAAAAAAATGGAATGTATTGTACAAAAGTACATTTTGTAAACTTTTTTTTAAATTTAGTGAGTGAAGCAGAGCAACTATTTGATATTTTGTACTTTTACATTATTATCAATAAACGTTGATAAGGTATTTCTATGCATATTTGCCACTTGTTCTTATTTTTAAATTATCTCTATGTTCTTCACCCATTTTATATAATTATTAATTTATAAGAGTTACTATGCACAGTGGCTAAATGTTCAGATTTGGAATAAAATGAGTACACAATAGGGACTCCACTAATCTCACATTAAAGTAGCCATAAATATATATGAAAGGAAAAATAAAGCAATATCATCATAAATCAATTATACCAGAAGCTGAAGGAAATTTTGGCACTGGGTATAAAGACATTTTACTGAATTTTGTGCAAATTTATTCAATAGCTCCACTTTTAATAATTTATCTTAGGAAAAGTCAGAAAAGTAGCATTAGGTAGTGTATAACCAAAGAAAGTACCTTTCTGTATTTTTTAGTATTATGGAAAATGCTTGTGGTAGAATGTTAGAAAAAAGTATAGAATGAAATCATAATTATAGAATATGAGCTCCAGTCAGTAAAGAAAATGTTTTAGAGGCAACTCTGAAAGTGAAGTGTTTTCATTCATTGTCTCAATGATCTGAACGCAGGGGATTTTGTTTCTGCTTTCTATATTTCGATATGCACTACAATGGGCAACATCACTTTGATGCACAAAAACATAATAAGGTAAAATTGTGAAAATTTATTGTAAAATAGTTGGCATTTAAAAAGATTCTGTTTATTTATTTATTTGGGAGAGAGTGAGCATGAGCAGGGGGAGAGAGCCAAGCAGGCTCTGTGCTGAGCTCGGAGCCCAACATAGGGCTCGATCTCAGGATCTGGAGATCATGACCTGAGCTGAAATCAAGGGTTGGACGCTCAACTGACTGAGCCACCCAGGCGCCCCACTTGAAGTGCGACTTAAATGACAAATAAAAATATCTAATTATTGAGTAGGAACTTAAGTAAGAGCAAGAAGAAAAGTTCCAGTGCAGAGAAATTGGGACAAGAGTGGCTTTGGTTGCACATGACAGTTTCTGAGACCTAGAGGAACACATTAGTCTACCATTCCCTTAGTCATAGAGTTATTACGAGTTATTGCCTCCTTGGGGAAGAGAAATTGAATACAGCCTTGATAGTGCTATTTAATTACTAGATTTACCAGATAATCTTTCTGGTTATTATTGAAGAACATGCACTATGTGCTCAACAAACCCTGCTGTGAGCTCCATACAGTGCAAAGATGACTAAGTTCAAGAGCTTCTCTACAAAAGGATCTTGCCTTGATTGAACAGCTGACTCATAGTCAGGGTTTTGATACCATGTGAGTAAAAAAGTACATGTGAGTAGAGTCCCTTAAAGAATATTGCCTCAGGTTGGCTCACTTTTTCCTAGGCTTGGGACACGCTACATTGGTGCTGTCCAAAGCCACAGTTGCCTTGCTTGTCTAGCATAATATCCTTGGTATTATCTCACCCCCAAGCTGTTCTGCTAGATCCTTCCCTTCCCACTTCTGTACAAAAACACTTTATGTTTAGAAACTCCAGCTTTTCCACCATTTCCTAAAATGCCTTCTCTCTCCCATTACCTTCTTTTGCTTATTCCTGTAATCAAACCCATGGAAGGAAGGAAGGAAGGAAGGAAGGAAGGAAGGAAGGAAGGAAGGAAGGAAGGAAGGAAGGAAGGAAAGAAAGAAAGAAAGAAAGAAAGAAAGAAAGAAAGAAAGAAAGAAAGAAAGAAAGAAAGAAAAGAAAGAAGAAAGAAAGAAAAAAGAAAGAAAGAACGAAAGAAAAGAAAGAAAGAAAGAAAGAAAGGAAGAAGAAAGAAGAAAAAGAAAGACTGATTAAACTCCCTTTTGCTCCATGTATATTTTCAAATTCTTTCCAGCTGCATTTAATATTTCCTTTCAGTGTGCTCCTGTATAAATTTACTTTTATCATAGCAGTAATCACAGGAAGTTTCATATTAGGATCTTTTTTAGGTAATCACCTTTGCCTGCTAACTATAAATTGTTGGAGGAAAGAAGCTCTCTCATTAATCTTTGCATCCCTTGCACAGAAAATGCTCAAGAATGAGTTGTTGGATTTTAATTCTTAAAAATCTGTGTAAAAATATTCCATTCAGGCACTTGTACATTTAATTCAATAAACATGTATTGCATCTAAGTGTATATCAAGCTCTGTATTAGATACAAAAGACATAAAGATAAGAAAAGAACTTACATTTAAGGAGTTTACTAACTATGTATCATTTTTGTACAAAGTCCGAAGCACATTCTTCCTTACTGATTAGTAAGCAAAAATATTTCTATAATTTTATAAGTTTTCTGTGTAATAGGGATCCCAATTGCCAATGATAGAATTAAACTTGATCATAATCGAACTCCAGAAAGACTCTGGAAGACCTGTGTTTGAATGGTTCATCTTGAGAGGTTCTTTGAACTCTTTGTCCTCCAATCAGAATATTATATATATGGTTTCGCTGTCTTGTGAACATGCTGTTACAGAGAAGGTCTGAAGGGAAGAAATCAATAGAATTTTGTCATCTCTACACCAGAAGGAATTATTTCTCAGACCATCTCCCTTGTGCATAAGTGTGTGCATTTTGTTAGATTATATCTCTTGTGACCAGGGAATCTGTTGAACAGACACTTGGTTTAGATGTAAACCAATGTTAAGGAAAGAAAAAGGAAAATAAACCATTAATTATTAAGTATAATTTGGGAACAGTGCTGGACATGCTCACATTTTAGGTTTTATCAGTGCTATTTCACAAATAAAGAGACTACAGCTCAGAGAAATAAACCAACTGAAACATGTTCACTAATTTTAAATCATTTGACAACTATTAATTCACAGAGAGTATATATATTTTTTCAGGAATAGCTTCCTAACAGATCACCCTCGTCCTCTAATCTCCCATTCTGCTCTCCAGTGTCTCACCAAACAGTTACAATGGGAATTACTGTGACACCTGGGTAGCTATTCTATATTAAAATATTAAAATACATGAAAATATTTTTTCACCTTTCTCAGGTAATCTGAAGCTCCTCATCTGTTCCTCCTATCAATTCTTGACTATAGGAAGACATATCTACAGTGGAAGAGAGTTGAGCATGTTCTTTTCCTTCCATGGGCTTCTAGGTAACATACAAGACTTTCCATGTCCAGAAACACTGACTCCACATCCACAGCACATGATTCAGCATTCCCCAAACACCACAAGCTCTCCCATCTAAATTTTACAAC
Source organism: Mirounga leonina (assembly GCF_011800145.1). Lineage (NCBI taxonomy): Eukaryota > Metazoa > Chordata > Mammalia > Carnivora > Phocidae > Mirounga > Mirounga leonina. Next base: position 76,603,982 of record NW_023270415.1, on the reverse strand, counting down.
AACCCAATGACTTGGGGCTTATTATCCATCCACCTTTAAGTTTAAGAACCTGGATCTCAGAGTAATTAATAAACTCAAGTGATACCTTTTTTTAACCATTATTTACTATGTATCTTAGATCTAGTGAGCTTCCATAAATTAATATTCATTAAAGGAAGCAGATGGAAAATGGGCAGCATTTGAAAATTCTCACCATGTGATTTTAAAGTATAATTTAATCGTACATTTGGGGTGTCAAGGAATATTTAGTTTATGTCTTTCACATTCAAATGAGGGAATTGAAAATAATCATATATTCTATTCATTCGTTCAATTGTTCAACTGATAAAAATATTGATAGAAATCACATCAATGGCTAACATTTATTTATTTATTGCTCACAGTATGTCAGGCACTGGTCTGAGAATTTTATATGTATTAACTCACTGAAATAATTATTGAGCACCTAACAGGTACCAAGTACTGCTGTATCCTGGGAAGAAAGTTGTTAATATAAAGTCGATCCTATCTTCATAGAGATGATATTTTAGTGGAATAGACAGACCATGAACACGCAAGCAAAGAATAAGATCATTACAGATTTTTCTAAGTGTACTGGCAGAATTAAACAGGATCACAATATAGAGACGAACTGAAGCTGGTTATTTTAGTTAGGGTTGTCAATATAGTCCTCTCTGAGCTACCACACAAAACCAGCCAGCCCTGTGCAGAGAGAATTCTGAGTGCAAACGTGAGATAAATTACTATGAGGCAAGTTATTCATCCTCACTGTCCAGGGATACACGTCTGAATTCTAGCTCAGATTTAATAGGGTGATATTGAAGAGTTTTAAGGAGGAGAATGAAATGATATAATTTACATTTTGAAACAACCATTCTTAGTGTATGTGGAAAGCGGTCTGGGGAGGGAAAACCTTGAAATCCAAAGAGACCAATTAGAAGCCTAGGTGGTGATCCAGCTTAGGGATAACTCTGCCTTGGGCCACAGTGAAGGCTGTGAAAAGGAAAGTAAGGCAGAGACTGACTATATTTTGAAACTGAATTAATGGATTTGGAAATAAAGTGTGTGGGGGTGGGGAGGAGCAAAAGAAATATTAAGATGACTCCCATGATTTTTGCCTTAGCACGAGATAGTTCACGCTGCAACTCACTTGCAGGGGTGAAGGCTAGGAGAGATTCAAGTGTAATGGGCAATCAAGAGCTCTCTTTTGTCTCTTTAGATATGCAAATGGAAAGCCAAAGAGGCTTTTACATCTATGGGCTTGGAACTCAGGCAAGAGTAAGAAGCTTAAGCTAATGGTTTGGAATCATTAATGCATTGACATCAATAAAATCTAGGGGCCTGATGAAATCACCTGGGGAAAGAATATAACAAAGGAGAGGCATGGGGTGGGTTCCAGGACAAAATGCAAAGGCACATCTACATTTAGAGGTCACTGGGGAAGACAGCACGTAAAGAGTAAATCAAGTGTCTCTGAGCAAAGAGACCAGGGAGTAATCAGTGAGGAGGAAAGATAGGAAGGTTAGTGTGGGGTTGCTGAATCCCTGAAGGGAGAGATTTTCAGGGAGAGTGTGGTCAAGGGCAGAAGGCAGAGGATTTGGAAGCATATTATGTTTATCATGAAAAAAAAATCTGTGTAGTTTTGGATTTGAAAACAGTGGAATTGATTGAAAAGAGAATTGGAACTGAGAACATGCAGACAGAGCACATGAAAATTCATGGGAGAAATTTTGTTGTGAAAGGGAACAGAGAGATGGGGTCAGACATGGGGTGGTATAATGTGTATGTGTGTATTATGTACGTAGATACACAAATATAGTCACTGTTATTACTTACATATAACAGACTTGAACAAGTTCATGCAGGAACAGGCCTTAACCATCATTTAGAAATTGAAAGACTTGTGCTGGGAGTGAAAGGAGTTAAGTAAAGTAGCATATTCTTGAAAAGATAAGAGTTTCAAGACAAGAGTATGTGTTTCAAGTTCAAAGTTAAAGAGGGAATATAAGTGAGACAAGAGTACAAGTCTCCCGATTTGTAGAAGGAAATATACTGGATAGAGCATCCGCCTTGAGGTCAGTTAAAACCTTACTTGCCGTTTATTATCTCTGACGCTTGAGAAGTTGCTTGATTTCTCTTAGTTCCAGTTTCTTTTCTGTAAAAGGAGAATAATTATATAGACCTAATTTTGTATAAGGAGATGTTTTCACGATGCTTCTACCCCTCAGCCTACGGCAGACTTATTAATTATGATATTATTATGAAGGACTGTCTCTAAACTACTTTGCAAATTTCATGGTTCCTTTTTATTTCCCATAGTGCCTATCCCAGCAGAGGCTCAACATTCTTGAAATGATGTTAACTTGGTAAATATTACATTCCATATTTTCCCTCTTTTCCTTTTGGACTCTGATGTAGGAAAGATGTTAGGGTTCGAAGCCAAGGGCCAAGAAAGAATTCTTGAGATGTCTTTGGTGCAAAAAGGTGGTTTTATTAAAGCATGGGGACAGGACCCGTGGGCAGAAGGAGCTGCACCGGGGTCATGAGGAGTGGCCCGTTATATACTTTCAAGTTGGGAGGGGTTTAGGGATAGCATAAGCCTCCCAGGTATTTTGGAAACAAGGTTTCCAGGATCCTGAGGGGGCTATCTATTGTTGGGAAAGGCCATTTATTGCTTAGTAAACCCTCAGTCTCATGACCCTTCAGATGTATATCGGTGGGTCCTATGCTTGGAGGATGATTGCCAACATGTATCTTGGTGGGGGGAGGGTAGAGATAAAGGAAGTTTCCAAAGGAATTTTTATATGTTACAGTAGACTTACAGGGTCCTGGGGGTTGGACTAAGATTGACTTTTGCCCTTAGCAAGGCAGCTGAATTCTAGAGGAATGTGACTCTGCCTGTTCCAAGGACTTGTCAATGGGCTGTAAGTAGTATGAAATTTAATAATTTTTCTTCTGCCTTTGTTTCCCACATCAGACTCTATTTTATATGCAAACAACTTCATATAAAAATGACATTTGTAATTAAACTTGCAATTATTTTGGAACTTCCTAACTCAAAGCTCCTGGATGACATCTTTTTATTCCTGTGTTTGTTAGCATATAGGATTGGATGAATTCATAAACAACGCAAATAAAAATAAAAGAGGTTCTCATTATGCTTTTTCACTGTTTAAATATTAAATAGAGAGAGAGAATGAGAGACAGAGAGCACGAGAGGGAAGAGGGTCAGAGGGAGAAGCAGACCCCCTGCTGAGCAGAGAGCCCAATGTGGGACTCGATCCCGGGACTCGATCCCGGGACTCCAGGATCATGACCTGAGCCAAAGGCCGTCGCTTAACCAACTGAGCCACCCAGGCGCCCTAGACTTCCCATTAATTTTGAATACCTTGATAAATTGCCGCTGACCTGCTGTGATTTGGCTTCTGCCTTCCCTTCCAGACTTCTGTCCCATTTGCTCTCTGCCTCACCCCAAAGAACCTTGGTTTCAGCTTTGCTCAGCCCTGACAGTTTAGTAAAACATGTTATTTCATGCATCCTTGAGGTCTTTTCACATGTGATTCCTTGTGCCAAAATGTCCTCTGACTCCTTTGCTTATTTAGCTAAAGTTAGTTATCATTCAAAGCATAGAATCACTTACTCTTTAAGACTGAAATCCTGGTCAGATCTTTAAAATTAGACCTGGGACCAATGGTAGAAGTAGGATGACAGGATGGCTACAAAGAATAGTGAGGGAATTTTGGAGGATGATGGAATTATTTTTATCTTGATTTTGATGATGTTTATACAATTCCATGCATTTGTCAAATCTCCTAGAACTGTACAATGAAAAAGGTAAAATTTATAGTATGTAAATCATACTTCAGTAAACCTGTCTATGAAAAAGGCCATTTGTGAAGTTTTCAGGTCATGTGTGAATTACAAAGATGCTTTCTGAATCCTAACTTTATGGGTCAGAAGACATCATTTCCTTGATGCCTTTTTCCCCAATTTGACCTGGGCTTTATAGGTTGTCTCATTTTTCTTATAAGAGAGGAGAGAGAGAAAGGGAGAAGTCTAGGGTTTCACACACTATGTCCTCTTTCGTTACTTCAATCTTCCTAGACCTGGTTCAAATGCAGAACCTCCCCAAAGAGAAGACAGTCCAGGTCTCTCAAGGGTGCAGAGGAGAAAAAGAAAAAAAGGAAAGAAATTAATAGAAAAGGAATTTGGTTAATTAGAAATTGCACATTGAATAAATATGCTCATTTTTCCTCCCCCCCCAAAATAAACATTACTAAATATCATACCCAAAATTATATTAAAGGAAAAAAAAAAAAGTATTGGCCTTTAAAGAGACAGAGAATGGAAAATGACACAGAAGATGAAAGATGGACATTTCTTCATAATGCAACTATAAAGAAACTAAAATCCCTTATCCAGCTAAATTGTCAATTAATATGAAGATTTTTTTAAAAAGGCATTCCAAAATTTACTGTCTTTTCATCTATTATTAGGAATCTACTAGAGATTTGTTCTACAACAAAATGAAAGATTTTCATTTTCCACAAGAAAGAAGAAGGTGTGGGATCCTACAGGGGTTCTAAGATAAATAGAAGCAAAGTGAATACCTATAATTCAGGTAAAGGAAAATCCCAGGACAGATATGAGGCAATTACTAACTCCAAGAAAAACAAAAAGTTGTACAGAAAAAACACGTAAGCATGGAATATCAGATGCCTATACTGAGAAGGATAATTATATAATTATAATAATAGAGGAAATGAAAGCATAAACAATTATATATGCTTATTGATTTACAATATAGCAGAAAATACTAGAATTAACATCCCTAAGAACTGAAAGTGGTTCCTCTGTGAAACAAAACTTAAGGATGAAGTAGAGGGGGCTGTGGAATACTGTTTTACTTCCCATCATTCTGGTATAATTTGATTTTTGAAACTATGTACATTTACTGCATGGCATTTAAAAAATAGTTTAAAAAACAGTGTGGGTGAATATACAAATGAGGTAATAGGAGTTTCCTAATATTTATCACACTATGCAGTGCTTGTCAATTTATTTCTCCATCTCTCCTTCAGGAGTCCTTTAAGGCAGGAACTCTGTAGTATCGACCTTCTGTGCCCACACAACTAACAGCATATGCTCAGAAACTTCTTTGTTTTTTGAGTAAATAACATATGAAAATGTGAATAGTTGGTGGCTGTTGAGAATCCACAAAATAACAATAAATACATAAAAACAAGGCCAGTAATTGAAGGGACTGAACAGGCAACAAAGTGACTGACTTGAATCTTCTCACTAAATTACAGCTTTTGTTCAGCATCTCCTGGGTTGAGGCCATAAGGCTTCTCATCCAGATTGCTTTAAATTCACAAGGGTCCACCTCTCTGTCAAAAAACAAAAGCCCTCTTGATGTTTTCTCTAGAAGTGTTGACAAACTTCAGAAGTCATCCACAAATCATCCACCTTCTTTTGTCCTCTATAATTTCATTAATGGAACCATCACATACCTGGTGATGGCTCACCTCTTTTATTCATCATTCTTGTATCTGGCCTTATATTTATAGATTGATCAGAAGTTAGTACAGCAGTTAGTACCATTCTAAGATTCCTTTTTTTTTAACTTTTTATTTTAAGATGATTTTAGGTTCACATGCAGCTGTATGATATAATATATAGAGATTCTACGTACCCTTCTCCACATTTCCCCCAGTGATAACACCTTGCACGACCATAATACAATATCACAACCAAGAAATTGACATTGATACAATCCATTGACTTTATTCAGATTTCACCGGTTTTATATATACTCATCTGGGTGTCCCCAGATCCCTTTTTTCTTTTCCTTTTTTTTTTTTTTTTTGGCAACACTTGATTCTGTCCATGAAAGCATGTCCAACTGTGTGATTCATGTCCCCACATGAGGTTCCATCAGATCATTAGCCCTGGGAACATTTCCTCATCCAAGAATCTATATTTAAGTAAAATGTGGTTGAATTGCTACTATATCCCAGAAACTTTTCATTGAGTAGCATATTTTCCCTCGTGTTATTATCTCCAACAACCATATAAAAGTAAGAATTATTATTACCTGCAGATGAGAATGCTGAAATTTGGAGAGGTATGGTGACTTGGACCTTGCCACATGTTATTAAGTGGCGTATCTATAGTATTTACAATTGTCAAAAACAAGACAACAGGGCCCAAGTGGAGTCGCTTATGATAAGTAAGCCCCGTATCACCAAACCCAAATCACCAAACTACAGTTTTGGCTCCCCCAGAAATGGGAATCTTAAACCAGGCAATATGTAATTACCTGATCAGCACTAGTTAGGTAATCTACCCAACAGACCTGTCATCCCCTAAAGGAAAAGTAAACTTGCAATAACCAACTTGCCGTTTTTGCCTAGTGTAACTCCTTTGTTCCCACTCCTGTCTGCCTATAAAAGTCGTTCATCTTGTACAGCTCCTCGGAGCTTCTTTCTATCTGCTAGATTTCATGTTGCCCAATGTGAATTGATTTTTGCTCAGATTAACTCTTAAAATTTTTAATATGCCTCAGTTTGTGTTTGAACACACTTTATCTTAAAGGCCAATTTTTTCTATAGTCCGAGGAAAATTCTTAACTGTTATTTCCTTTTAATAACTTGTTGTGAATTGTCAAAACAGATAGTTGGAGGAAAGAAGTGAGTCGAAATGGATTTTAGTCCTTCTAATTTTCATCTATTATCCATCGATTAGCCTTCCTTCACACACCTATCCACCAGTGTTGGGTAAATTCCTTTTGATAGGCATTTTGAACTCTAGCACAAATTTCAAAAAACATGAGGTATATGACCTTCAAAGCAACTGGAGCTCATCTCTGGTGTATCATGGTTTTTATTTCTGACTTCTCCTAGCCTAAAAAAAGAAATCATGATATAAAAATAAGCACTTACGGTCACTGAAACCCTCCTCTTATGATTAGCTATAAAAATATGCCCATTTCAAACATACCCTGAAATAGTAACAGAATCAGCATGTAGTTCAATTCCAAGAATTCCAAGGGTGTTTTTCCACTTTCATTAAAATGCACTGCAATGGGGAAATTATGTGAATATCATTTAAATCTTTACAAGGAAACTTTTTAAAATTGATAGTTATAAGTGTTTACAATACAAATTCAAGGTGATTACATGATGATTAGCACTTGCTTATATGTCTCTTAAGAAACCACACAATCTGATTCCAAACAGCAATCTCTTAGAATACTTGACCTTGATGAGCTTGATGCTGATTTTAGTGACAGACTTTTTAAATTAAAATTTTATTATAATGCTGTAATGTGTCACTTTCTAATATTTATGTATCAGGGCAGTAATAGAATACCCACCTACTGGTAGCCTAATTTTGGTTCCATGTATGGAGTCGACAATTTCAGTGGTAACAACAATAACCAATATTTTTGAGAGCTTAGTACATGCCAGACAATGTTCTAAGCACTTTTTTTGGCACTAATTCTATTAAATTCTGCACATTTTAAAAAAGACTATTTATTTGAGAGAGAAAGAGAGAGAGAGAATGATTGGGAGGGAGGGGCAGAGAGAGAGGGAAAAGCAGATTCCCCACTGAGCAGGGAGCCCAACTGGGCTAGATGCCAGGACCCTGAGGTCATGACCTGAGCTGAAGGCAGACGCTTAACCGACTGAGCCACCCAGGTGCCCCTAAATTCTGCACATTTTTAACAGAAGCAATTGTATTCTTCAAAGGAAACCTAGAATTCAATTCTAGTTTGTCAATCCTAATGGTGATTCCTTGATTTCTGCTATTTCTTGTGTGTAAGTTCTTCATGCCAGCCTCTAGATGGAGCTCAAGTCCTCTTCACCTCCAGTGATGTAGGAGTTGGCTATGGGTCAATAATGAAGTCTAGGTCATTGAGGATGTTCTGCTATGGGCTACCATATTGCCAATGGGACCTACTGAGATGAATGAAAGTTGTTTTTGATCCTTCTACATTGAGGGTTCTTTCTATTTACCCTCTTTTGACCCAACTATTAGAATCAAGCAGGATCAGGGAGAGGCCCAGAGAGACTGGGGTAGACAAAAACCATAAGGATTATTTTTAGTGTGCAATGTAAAAACGACAATATAAACAAGGCTTTGGATTTTAATACAGTCCAGCTTAACTAATAACATTAGATACAGCTGCTTTTCTAGTCATCAAATATTTGGCTAGATATTCCCTTCCCACACATAAAATACACCTTACTCATGTCCCTTTTATTAATAGAAGTAATCAGATATCAAGGGAAAGAACTCATGTATATTGATACCTGCACCACATGATACCACCACTCATGTATATTGATACCTGGTCTCTTGACCAGAATTTTAGTATGTTTCACAGAAATATAATTTGTTCCATCACTCAATTAATTTCCTTAACCAACAAACATTTATCCCATTTACCTGATACTTTCCAAGGTTCTGGGGTCATAAAATAAAAATTTCAGGAGCTTTTATTAGCAAATATTCTATGATAAACCACCATATTTATTGAAGGATGTAAAATGCACATAAACCTTAGGCCACTAGTGCTTTTTTTTTTTTCTTTGTTATCAGTAATATTAGTGTGGAAGCCTCCATCAATCCATTCCCAGGATTCCCCATCTCCCATAAGAGATTAACACAAAAAAGGTTTTCTTAGGTCAAAGGTATTTCCCCATCACTCTGTGCAGTGAAGTTTTGTACTGCTTCCTTTCCTTTCATCCTATAAAAAAAAGATGAAGTAGGAACATCCAGTACTCTCTTGCTTAGCAGGACACATCTTACATTTTACACCAGTGTATTATTGACTGATTTCATTGGTTCATCATCCATTTCTTCACTCAGCATACAAACACTAAACACCTTTAGCATGTCACTGACGATGCTAGTCTCTGGAATCATGCTAGGAACTGAAGGAAGACAAGGAAGTCCTGGAAAAAAGTGATGCCTGATACTGGCTTTTCATTGTGAGCAAGAAGAACCAGAATAAGGAAGGAGGTCCCTAAGCAGGTAACAAACAAATCCATGTGAAAAGAATGGCCCAAAGTGAAGAATGTGAGAAACTGGAGGAAAGAGCATCTGTAGTTAATTGAGGGAAGATGACGTTACAAAGAAAGATTAAATAAAAGAAGAAGAAGAAGAAGAAGAACAGATGATGAATAAGCTTAACTGCTAAATTAAGGAGGTGGCACTTTATTATAAATCGGTGGTGGTCTCTCAGGGGAGTTTCAGCCTGGAGACCTGGGGGGACAATTCAACTGTCATCTTAGTACCTTCTCTCTGGCAGCTGAGCTGAGGAAAGCCTGGCCCAGAGGCAACACAGACTGGAGGCAGAGAGATCAGGGAAGATGCCAGTTATAATCTCGTTACCTTGTCATTTATCCAGAGGGGTAAATTACTCTGAATCAGTATCATAAACAACTTGGTGAATTTTGGCAATGACATTCCAATCCATTATGATTAAAGAAATGACTTTTATTCTGGCTCATGGGAGATTTCTCTTAATATCCGGAACTTCTGATATTTGCCTCCAAGACTGTTTTACCTCTTTTGGAAGACACAATAAGCACATCAGTGTAGACTGTCTGTGGGCAGAGAATAAAACACGATGATCAGATAATAGAGATGAGGCAATAGATGATGGCCCCAGGGGCAGAATTAGGTTACATCAGTCTGTTGATGTCAGTATACATTATAGAAAGATGCCATTACATGCTTATAGTAACAAAGGCAAAATTAACGAATCTTTTTCAAATCTAAAGAAAATGCAATATTATATAGAGCAAAGAAAATAGATTCTGAAGGATGCCTGGCGAAATGGCATACCATGTCATTTACCTGCACTGAAGATGTAGCTCTAACAACTGACTTGGTTGTTTCACTCTTATCTACTGGTTTCCTCAGGACTTTTCACAGTTTTGCATCTGTTGTTCCCAGTTTTTTCTTAGTTGGTAAATAGCTAAAGGTGCTATACACAACCTTGTTACTGCTTCGTTAAACACAGCTTACTGACACTAATAGCTCTCTTAATTTCATCAGACCTGCCCTCTGTTTCCTAGCCCTCAGACAAGCCTGATTTTGCCTGAGTTTTACTTTTCAGTTCTATCATCACTGTCACACTTTCTCAGCCTCCATGTGTCGTTGTTGCTTTGCATGAGTCTACCACTTGCTCTTGAGTTCTTCCTCCGGTTCTCATTATAGACAGCCTGGTTAGTGAAGCCATCTAATGGGTGTGCTCCATTATAATCAGATGGCTTTAACTGAAACCCATGATTATGAGCAAACTTTGTTATTTCACAGGTAAAACAAAACTCATGTCCGTAATCTCAGTGGATCCTTCTAATAATCCTACAAAGAAGGCATTACTGCAACCTTTATATACATAAAGAATGGTGTGACTCAGGGAAGGAAAACAACTTAATTTCAGAGGGCATACCTACTAAGGGTTGAGGGGATAGAACATGGGGTCAAGTCCTTGTTCTGGCTGGCTAGTTGTAAGACCTGGAGAAACTCCTTTTTCTTTCCTGAGATCCATTTCCTCATGCAACAATATTGACGACTTCCATGAATCTTGAAACTTTATTTCCGTACCACTAAAGTCATCACTGCTCTTTATATAATCTTAGGTTTCATCTCTAAATATGACTTTATACAGTATGATGACCCCCATTTTCATTGTCTTAAGAAAATATAAATGGATTTAAATTTCTATAGCTACTCTTGAGAACTTAAGAGACTACACAGGATCAGAAACTTTGATATTATACAAGATTTCTTTTACATTTATTAGGATTTTTTTGAGACAACTAAGGGAATTGATGATTAACTATAATTAAGCCTTCATTCCTCACATTCTTTCTTTTCTTTTCCCCTCACATTCTTTCTTAATTCAACACAACCAAACAACCAAAAAAGTAAGACTTTGATAGAAATCAAAAGGTTTTCCTTGCAAAATCCTGTTGGTTGCTGACATTCAGTTTATATAGATGAAAATTCTGGAGTTAAAGAAGGACTAACATGGTAATTTGGCATTCTGGCTGCCACATTCCTTCTACACAAGACAGCAGAAAATATCCTTAAAAATGCAAATGCTGGGGTCAGGTTGCCTATATATGTGAGTTGTAACTCTATCACTCATCTGTGTAAACTTGAGAGTCACCAGTGAGACATGACACAGAATCAATCTCTCTATGCCTCAGTTCCCTCACCTGTAAAAAGCAATGATCAAACAGTGTCTCAATTCAGACTTATTTTAAGAGTTATAAGCAGCTAACAGAGTGACTGCTAAGTATTAAAAATCTCAAACTGGGGTTTAACACTTATTAGTATTTTCTAGGTTCTAAGTACAGTACATATTCTATTTTTTAAAAAGATTTATTTGAGAGAGAGAGAGCATGCACACAAGGGGGGGAGGGGCAGAGGGAGAGGAGAGAGAAAATATCAAGCAGACTCCCTGCTGAGCATGGAGCCTGAGGCTGGGCTGGATCCCAGGACCAGAGTCTGGTTTCTGAGTCAGACGCTTAACCAACTGAGCCACCGAAGATCTCCCAGTACATATTCTATCTTATTTATCTTCAAAACAGCTCAATTAAGAAGAGGACATTATTATCCCTATTTTATAGATAAGGAAACTGAAACATACTTTTCCCATTAAAAGTCAAAGAACTATTAATTACTGAATACCTACTATTTGTTAAGCATTGAATACCTATTGTGTCATTTAAGCATCATAAAAACACTTAGAGGTAAGCATTCTCTCCTCCATTTTTCAACTGAGGAACCTCAGTTACCAATAGGGTACAAACAGTATGGAGGTTCTTCAAAAAGTTAAAAATAGAACTACTCTATGATCCAGTAATCACAGTATTGGGTATTTACCCCCAAAATACAAAAACACTAATTCAAAGGTATACATGCACCCCAATGTTTATTGCAGCAATATTTATAATAGCCAAACTATGGAAGCAGCACAAGTGTCCATCGATAGATGAATGGATAAAGAAGATGTGGTATATATATACAATGGAATATTACTCAGCCATAAAAAGAATGAAATCTTACTATTTGCAAAGCATGGATGGAGCTAGAGAGTACAATGCTAAGTGAAATAAGTAAGTCAGAGAAAAACAAATACCATATGACTTCACTCATATATGGAAGTTAAGAAACAAATAGGGTACGTGACTACCTCAGTGTCATACGTCTGGTAAGTGGAGATTGAATCCCAAGATTATTTTACATCGAAATCTGTTCCTGTTTCTGTTTTCTTCTTTTACTTGGTCATGCCATCTACCTACTAAGGCAAAAGTTTTGCTATTCAAGGAATATAGATAAGAATTAATAACTTTGAATGGAAAAAAAATAACCATGTTTGATCAAAGATCCCGAAAAATAGTGGGTTTTCTTATATGAGCTATGATAAATAAGTGATAGATAGATGATAGATAGATAGATAAATAGGGATATTGTAAGCTCTTTTTGGTAAAGAACGGTAATATACTATTGTTGAATCCTGAATAAATAAGGCACAATTCCTAGTCTGAATGATTTGGCAGTATACATATCTGGAAGAAATAAAATAATAAAATAAAACAAAAAATTGAGAAGTCATTTTCTGATTATGCTTTCACTGGCTGTATGGTATTGGGCACATTACTAACCTCACTAAATTTCAGTAAATGTATCTTTAAATTGCAAATTATAATACCTACTTTTCAAAGTTGTTGTAAAGATTGAGTAAAATAATATAATATGGGAAGATTAGGGCCAATTCCACTTTATATGAAACAGCATCATCAAATTCGCAATCCCTTTATGGTCTTTAAATTTGCTTTAATTTAATTCTTTACAATCATCCTAAAATGAAATCATATGTTTTATTTACTAATTGTTTATCATGTTTATGGAATCACAAATGTCTGCTAGAGTGCCTGGCACTTAGTGGATATTACACAATTAGGAATGAATGATTATGAATGGATGAATGCTTACCAACCAGAACCTAGCATACACTCAAAAAATATTAGTAATTTGTTATTTAAAATTATTATTCTGTCAATAGCACACATACATGTTTTCTAAATGAATATACTCCAGTAATGGTACTAGAGGACTTCAAGCAGAGAGAATCATGCGACATGATTTCTAAAAGGTCTCTACTTGCTTTTCTGATGAGAGATTTCTGGAGGTCAAGTATAGATCTGGGTGACCAGGAGGGTGCTATCTCTTCTCATGAGTTTTTATATTAATTCTCATAGCAAGTATTTCAGATGCCAATTAACATTCTTGCTCCTTTACATTATAAATCAAGCCAGTGAGCGTGGGAACACCATGCTATTGCAGCTCACAAAATACCGTCACACACGTGTCCTTTGCGGAGACCAGAGATGTATGATATGGAAAAGTAATGAGGTGGGTGTGGGAAATCACCAAAGAATTCAAAGAATTATGAGACAAGGTTCAGATCTTGAACGTCCCCTTGCTGAAAAACAAAGAAATCCGTACCACAGGTGTAATGTCAGAGGTATACCTCGAAGTGGTCAAATTCAGAGTCTTGGAGGCAGTCAACAGGATTTGCTGATGGATTTAATGTGTAATATGAAAGACATAGAGGAGCCAGAGATGACTCAGATTTTTTGGTCAGAACAAGTAAAGGAATTATTGCCATTTACTGTCATGGGAAATACTTGGTGAGAAATAAGTTTGGTGGGGAAGAGATACAGGTCAAGTGTTGTTTAATATGATTTTAAGTGAAGATATTGGAAAGTGGTATATTTGTTATTTATATCTACTGTGATAAATTGTCATAATGGCTCAGAGCTGGGAGAGCCACTGTGGTCCGGGAGATGCAGCCTCCACAGGCCCAGAGGGCAGAGCCTAAAGCCAGAGGATTACTTACAAGCTTGGAAATCTGACGATATTTGCCCTGCTTGAGTTTGAACTTAGTGAAAGCAGTGACCTCTTTATCCTTTTCATTTTCTTCCTTTTGGAAAGGGAACCCCCCTCTTTGGCCTGAATTTTGAGAGCAGATAATTGCTTTCTGGTTTCCAGTTTCACAGGTCCTTAGATGGAAACAAATTTTGCTCAAGATGGATTCTACTCAGGTTCTTACCCATACTTGATTTAAATGATTCTGATGAATACATTTGGGACTTTGCAGTTTATGACATTTACATAGGACTTTGGGCTTAGAGTTAATACTCTAATGAGCTAAGACTTTTGGATGCTGGGGATGATGTGATGTATGCTGCATGGGAGTTGGACAAGAATTTGGGGGGAGGTCATAAGACAGACTATTGTGGATTAAAGGAAGCCCCGCCTCCCCAAATATACATCCAACTCCCAGAAACTATGAATGTGACCTTATCTGGAAAAAAAAAAAGGAGAGAGAGAGTTCTTCTAGCTGTAAATGAGTTAAGGACCTCAAGATGAGATCACCATGGATCATCCAGGTAGAAACTAAATCCAGGGACACATCCTGATGAGTAAAAGGCGGGGGAGGGAGGATTCGAGAGAAACAGAAGAGGCCTTGTAAACTTGGAGGCAGAGCTGCAGTCACGCAGCTACAAGCCAAGGGGAGCCTGGAGCCACTAGAAGCTGGAGGAGAAAAGCAGCGTTCTCCCCTAGAGATGCCAGAGGAAGGGTGGCCCCGCTGACACTAAGATTTTAGAGTCCTGTTCTCCAGAACTGTTGGGGAATAACTGTCTCTTGTTTAAAACAATCTGGTCTATGGTAATCTATTATGACAGCCATGAGAAATACTAAGGTAATTAGAAATATGGGACTAGAATCCAGGAGAGAAATCAGAGCTGGAGATACGACTTTATAAAGCCATAATACTGGGTAGGATTCCACAGGAAATATAGGTATATACATATGTAGAGAGATAAAGAGAGAGAGACTGAGAAAGAGACAAAGACACAGAGAGAGAGAGACAGACTGAGAAAGAGACAGAGAAAAGATCAAGGATTAAGCCACAATGTTTTAAGAAGTAATGAAACTGAGAAAGATCCAGAAGAGAATACTGAAAATAAGTAAGCAGGAGAGAGTAGAAGAGCCAGCAAGGAAGAGGACCCTTGAAACTACATAAAGAATTTCAAAGAGGAAAGGCTTAGCAATGTGTCAAATGCTGCTAAAGGTCAAGTGGTATGATGACTAAGAATTTAACACTGGATTTGGCAAGTAGCAGTAATTGATAACCTGAACAATGATAATTTCAAATATAAAAACCCAGTTTCAAATATAAAGACTCAGGGCCTCTCAGGCTCAAGAGAGATTATGGAGAGAGGCTATGGAATTGCAAAGACAGAGAATATACTTGGAAATTTTTCTATATAATAGAAGCAGAAAAATGATGCAAAAATGTTCACATGTTTCATACTACTTAGTATCGAATAATTTCTCTGCTCCCATTCCACAGGAAATATGTTCCAAATATGTTATATTTACAGTAATGAAGAAAAAAAACTTAGCACATGAAATCCTATTAAGGAAGATCCAATAAAGCATATAGATAAGACAGAAGAGAAAAGAGGCAATTATGTGTCTTGTAATGTGCAATCTGAAGGAGATGGCATGCTATGTACAAGTAGGAAGGTTTACAGATGGGAGTGGACAAAGTCCCTGCATTGCATTTTCCTCCCTGAGGTACGAGGGGTGTGAATGCACATCTGGAGACTTTGATGGGAGAAATCAACTTCCACCTTGAGTAAACACTGACAAAATTTTCTCCAATGCATTCCAGTCATAGATGCCTAAAATTAAGTACCATTGTGTTGCCTTATAACAATTATCATACCAACTATTGGACGTGATGTTGTCCTTAAATTAAAACAAACAAACAAACAAAAAAAGCCACTTAATTTTCAGATGGAGCCCAGCCATGTCACTAAGTATGAGATCTGAAACAAATTACTTAACATCTTTCTTGATTTATCAAAATACAGTTAATAGTTGCCTTGTCCATTCACAGAGGTGGTAAGGGTTTTTTTTGTTTTTGTTTTTGTTTTTTTAAGATTTTATTTCCTAGAGAGAGAGAGCGAGAGAGAGCATGAGTGGGGGGAGGAGCAGAGGGAGAGGGAGAAGCTGACTCTCCTCTGAGCAGGGAGCCCAATTCGGGCGCTCGATCCCAGGACTCCGGGATCACGACCTGAGCCGAAGGCAAATGCTTAACCAACTGAGCCACCCAGGCACCCCAAGGTGGTAAGGGTTATCACTAACATTGAAACCTGGTGTCTGATTCTTAGCAAGGAAAACAGTTTTATATGTACTGGTCTAAAGACAAATGGCCTCAATTCAAATCTTACCCTTATGTATCAATACCCACGAGACCAAGATTCAGCTACACAAATTCTTCACACATCAGTTTCTCCATTTGAATAAGAAGACCTCAAACGGTTGCTATGAGAAATTTAAGCAAGATAATGAATTCAAAGTGCTTAATATATATAGTTTCATAAATAAATAGGAACTATTATCATTTAAAATTACTTTGTCGTTTTGACTCTGTCCTCATTCCTGCCCTCAAGTAGCTCAGAGTATAATGGAGAGAGTTTTAGTTAATAACTAAGCAAATATGTGTCAGCACAGCACACATGCTCTAATCGGGGGAGAAGTTCAAGGTTCAAGTGTGCACTAAGCTCAGCCAGCTGTACCACTTCGTTCGTGCTCAATTAAACACACCATAGCATCACATTTGGAATAGCATTAAGTTTGCTCAAGAGCACAGAATGAGGGCGCCTGGGTGGCTCAGTCGGTTAAGCGACTGCCTTCGGCTCAGGTCATGATCCTGGAGTCCCGGGATCGAGTCCCGCATCGGGCTCCCTGCTCGGCGGGGAGTCTGCTTCTCCCTCTCCCGCTCCTCCCTCTTGTGCTCTCTCTCTCTCTCACTCTCTCTCTCTCAAATAAATAAATAAAATCTTTAAAAAAAAAGAGCACAGAATGATTTATGGAGTAAGGCTCTGCAGCTCCAACAGGACTTCATTTGCATGAGAAAAGGACAGTTTGATCCTTCAGTGTGCAGTTGTAGAGAACTGCTTTCCTTGAGCCTTATTCTTGGTTTGTTTTCCCTTGGGAAGGAATTTGTCATTTTAGAAATACATGTTGTAGTCATGTGGCAACCTACAGGAGGAAAAGGCTGGAGGAAGCAATTTCTGGCCTTGAATTACTTCATGTTTGGGTAAGAAGATTAAGTTGCTGTTGGCATTTAAAAATGTGTGTCTGAATAACAGTCTCCCACACAAACTTCATTCATTCAATAAATTCTAACAGTTTAAGTAAATGTTCTAACTTCTGAAAGCTTAAAGCGGATAGAGCAGTGCGTGCACGTGGTTCAATGACTGCCTTCAGACCTGCTGTAAGGGCACCAAAGGGACAACATGGACCCATGTGATCTCCCCATAGTGGTGGTCGTGCCGGAATCCCCACTTCATGGCCATATCCCAACTAACCTTGCTGCATCCTCACCTCATTCAATCCATTCTTCATATGTATAGGTCTGTATTACTGATTTACATATAGTCCTTCGATGGTCCTCCATCGGTCTCATTACACTTCATATGACATACAAGGCCTTCCATCACTTGTCCCCTCACCCCCTATTAAACTCCCCACCTTTTTCATTTTGATTTATGTCCTGGCTAAAAGGAAGGGCTTACAGCTCACCACAGATACGCTCTGTATCAGTGCCTTTGCCTTTCTGGGAGTCACTTTCCTTTTCCTTGGTTGACTTCCTTCCAGTTAGGCAGGTACCAGCTCCTGCACGTAGCCTTCCCCTGATCCGAGCTTTTTTTTTTTAGAGAGGGAGAGAAAGCTGGGGTTTGGGGGCAGAGGGAGAAGGAGAGAGAGAATCTCAAGCAGACTCCACACCCAGCGCAGAGCCCAATGCAGGGCTGGATCCCACAACCCCAAGATTATTACCTGAGCTGAAATCAAGACCTAGATGCTCAACTGACTGAGCCACCCAGGCACCCCGTGATCCCAGTTTTAAAGTCCCTCAAGGTGCCTCAATCTGTGCTCCCATAGTACCCTGTTCTCATTCTCAACGTTTGATGAGTTGCAGATACCTTTGGGTATCTGTTGATTTATAGAAGTTCATTCCAAAATAAATAAACCTGCAACCTCACACATATACATGTTATATCTAGCTTGGATTACCTTGAGACTTATCTCTAGATATATTTTGGGGAATTCCCCACTCTTGATTATGAGCTTCTTAGGGTCAAGGACAGTAATTTGCTATGCCTAGTTACAGCATAGTACTGCACTTGTAACAACCTATCCATAAATATGTGCTTAAGTGAATCAAGTTAATAAGCCAGGCAACAATGATTACGTACCTAATATATTCCAGTCATTGGACACCAAAGAGTCAGAAACCAGCATGCTGAGGTACACAACTCTGTGTTTGGTCTACTGAGATATTGCTAATGGCTAAAGTTGAAGGTGAGGGTTTATGTGGGACAAGTTTGTGCTGGGAGTATGAGTAGGCAGTCAAATCCCTACTCTTCTTCTCACCTCATAGGTTCACTCTAAGCTACGTCATAAATCAGCACAGTTCAATTATTTTCTTTATGTCAATGCCACTAATAGTTCCGTCTATAGCCCTGATTGCTCCTCTTAGCTCCTGATCACCTAAAATTTTCTCTTAGATATATGAATGTCACCTCAAACAAGCATGTACAAAAGAAATTTTATGATCATTTCCACCGAGTGTGGTTTTCTAATGTCTCTGCTATTCACATGGTTGACTACATAGATGCGTACACATACATATCACCTCTGGTATATTATCTCTGATCTCTCCTTCTGCTTCACCACCAATGTTTAACCTATTAAATGTGTATGCTTAGGTGTCTGGATGTGAATGTATATAAAAACTAACTACTTCCTCCCACTTAGAATCAGTTCATATGGAGTCAGTATTTCTCATTCTTATATTACAAGGGCCTAACACAGTGCCTGGAACTAAAACCCAGTAGACACTCATGCACATACACACACACACAGATGAAACAAACAAAAATAAATATACTGTAAGCGTCTTCCCTCTGCCACTTTGTCCTTCTACTGATTAGGACCCAGATTTGATGGTTGGGATGGGATAGCCATCTTGTCCTGGGAGCTGGCGGCTGTGAATTAAATATAATGGATCAGCAATATGGAAGTATCTTGGGTCCCCGCTAATTACATAGCTTTGGTAGTAGCAAGGGACTGCTTATGTGTACTAGAACAAGGAATAAACCTCTGTGTTGTTTAAGTCACTCTTATTCTGAGTGTTCTATTACTCAGAATAAGGCTAATTTTATCTAATACAAGTAACCTATTCATCCCTCATGAAGCTTTCTGGATCTTTCCAATTTGCCTTACTTTTAATTTCTGTTTAATAAACGTTCACTCTTGACTGATATAAATGTTCCAGTTTCTTTACAAAGCATTACGTTTACTCTGAAGCCTTTCTGGGTTTCCTGTGAAAAGCTGCCCCATCACACTTCTCTGCTCCCCTAGCCTACAATGCATACACCCAACATTCCCAAGTCTTTGTTTGTGATCTCTTTTTTGTTGGAAATGCTCTTCCCTGCTTCCTTTCTTATCTAACTCTTCTGGCATAAAGTAGCATGCTCAACAGTATTTATTGCATAAGTAAATTTATTGAAAAAGAATAAATGAATATTAAATTTTGATTCTGAGTATAAACGCAGGAGTTCTTCCATGAAAGGAGAGATTCTCGTCAGCTTTAATATTAAGGAAAGACTCCTAGTGAGTATTAAAAGTGATATGGTCCTTGAATTTAGGAAAGCATATATTAAAGAAGCTAAGGAGGAAGGTAGAGGTTCTTCTTTTATCATTCTTTTTCGAAAAGAAAACCTCCATAAACCAAGAAACAATGTTGGAAATAATCAGATATTTGCTGAATATTGCTCCAGGACTGCCATCAACATCCCTAATGTGACCTATGCTGTACACTTGCTCAGCCCTTGATTAATCGTTGTTGATCCTTACCAATTCATCATCGTCCAAACCTTTCACTTGAGGGCCACCATCTTAAATACCTGGTGTTGCTATCTGTTTACACATAATAATCCCCAAGGTGCAAATATTATGCAGGTAATTAATACGTATGAAGCAAATCCATACTTTCTGTTTCATCTATTGAGTACAATTTATTAGCAACATTGTTCTCTAAATCTCCACACAATCTAAGTCCATTTAATTCTTAATTTACATTTAAATGTAAATTTTCTCAAATAATTTCCAACTTAAATCATTCCCAAACTTTGGTATATATAAACAGAAAATGTAAGTGCATTTAACAACTCAATCACACAAAATAATGTGGAAGGAGCCGAGATGCCCTTATTTTGCTCTATGAGGAACTTCCAAGTGGATTGGGTCAATTAATGAGAAAAAATAGGGGGAATAAAAGTTTGTTTGTTTGTTTGTTTGTTTGTTTTGATTGAATCACTTGTGGAAAGAGCTGAGATGCCCTCCAACAGACGAATGGATAAAGAAGATGTGGTCCATATATACAATGGAATATTACTCAGCCATCAGAAAGGATGAATACCCATCATTTGCATCAACATGGATGGAACTGGAGGGGATTATGCCAAGTGAAATAAGTCAAGTGGAGAAAGACAATTATATGGTCTCACTTATTTGTAGAACATAAGGAATAGCATGGAGGACATTAGGAGAAGGAAGGGAAAAATGAAGGGGGGGAGTCCAAGGGGGAGACAAACCATGAGAGACTATGGACTCAGGGAATCAAACTGAGGGTTTTAGAGGGGAGGGTGGTGGGGGGATGGGTGAGCCCAGTGATGGGTATTAAGGAGGGCACGTACTGCATGGAGCACTGGGTGTTATATGCAAACAATGAATCATAGAACACTACATCAAAAACTAATGAAGTACTGTATGGTGACTAGCATAACATAATAAAAATATAAGTTAAAAAAATAAACATCAAAATCCTTAAATGTGGTCAGGTCTGTAAATTTTAAATAAGAGACCTAGGTTAAAACCAAAGCTCTGCTACATTTTGTTGTTATTTTGGACAAGTTACTTGAGCTCCCTGGGCCTCAGATTCTGTAAGGGATAATGGTAAATATCCCATGCTTTGATTCTTCAGCAGATTTCCCTAACTTAATACTAAATTCCTTGAAGCAGAACTTGTGGCGTATTTTACTTTATTCTGAGTTACTATAAGGTATTCAGTAGGCATTCCATTTATATGGAATTGATATATTTTTATTAGATTAATTTTTATAAAATAAACAAATGCCATTGATAGAGCAAGGTAGGCAAACATAGGAAAGGAGGAAGAAAAGAATAATATATCTTAGGTGTTCCCAACCATAATATCCCCAAGGCCCTTTAGTATTTATTGGTCATACTTCCACTTCCAGCAGTAACACTTTATCAATCATAGAAGCCCCATGGTTCCATCTTTTCTCCAGTATAGTACTGGCTCTCAAAGTTGGTCACACAGATTGCTACCAGCTAATTCTCTTTCAGAAATCATTTTCTAAAACCATGCTCCCTGTGAGAAGTTTTCTTGCCCCCTTCCTCTAACTAACTATATAATACAGTTATATATATATATGTATATATATATATTTTTTCTAATATATAAATATATATATATGTATATATATACATATATGTTTTTCTAATATATATATACATATATACATATATATACATATATATATACATATATATATACATATATATATATATATAACTATACACACACATTTTAAGCAACATACTGTGATCATATCTTAGGATCATTTAAAGTCTCAATTTTGCTTTATGGAGAAGGACACATGTTCATTGTCCAACATGGTGGCATAGAGAAATCCTCAACTCACTTTCTCCCACAGACACACCAGGTCTACAGCTCATGTGGAACAATTCTCTCTGAAAAGGACTTGAAAATGAGATGAACAGCTCCTTCACAACAAACAGTAAAAGGGCCACATCAGGACTGGTGGGAGAGGCAACAGTTTGGTTTCTCCAGAATCCCTACCTCTGGCACAGTGACCACAATCAGGAAGGATCTCAGAAATCCAGGGCTTTTTCCTGAGGAGGGAGGGGTTCATGCCCCATATCAAGCACCCCAAACTTCAGGACCAGCAATGGAGAGATGAGCCCTCAAAATGTCAGGCTTTAAGATCACTGGGGATCATGTCTAGGAGACCCAAAGGGCTGTAAGGAGTTGAGATACTTCTCTTAAAGGGCTTGCATGTGGACTTGCTTGCCCCAGAGACCAGCATAAAAGCAGAAGTTTGAAAGAGATTTTTAAAATCCCATTTATGTTTGCATCAGAGAGAATTATTCATCTATTTTGAATTTAGTCTTGTATATGGTGTAAGAAAGTGGTCCAGTTTCATTCTTCTGCATGTTGATGTCCAGTTTTCCCAACACCATTTGTTGAAGAGACTTTTTTTCCACCGGATATTCTTTCCTTTGTTGAAGATTAATTGACCATATAGTTGTGGGTCCATTTCTGAGTTTTCTATTCTGTTCATTGACCTAAGTGTCTGTTTTTGTGCCAGTACCATACTGTCTTGATCATAAACTTCTGATAATTTCTTGATCACTACAGCTTTGTAATATAACTTGAAGTACAGAATTGTGATGCCTCCAGCTTTGCTTTTCTTTTTCAAGATTGCTTTGGCTATTCAGGGTCTTTTGTGGTTCCATACAAATTTTTGGGTTGTTTGTTATAGCTCTGTGAAAAATGCTGGTGGTATTTTGATCGGGATTGCATTAAATCTGTAGATTGCTTTGGGTAGTATAGACATTTTAACAATATTTGGTTTTACAATCCATGAGCATGGAATGTTTTTCCATTTCTTTGAGTCCTATAGTTTTCAGAGTACAGATCCTTTACCTCTTTGGTTAGGTTTATTTCCAGGTATCTTATGATTTTGGTGCAATTGCAAATGGGATCAATTCCTTGATTTCTCTTTCTGCTGCTTCATTATTGGTGTATAGAAATTCAACAGATTTCTGTATGTTGATTTTGGATCCTGCAACTTTACTGAATTCTTGTATCAGTTCTAGCAATTTTTTGGTGGAATCTTTCGGGTTTTCTACATAGAGTATCTTGTCATCTGTGAAGTGTGAAAGTTTGACTTCTTCCTTGCCAGCCTGGATGCCTTTTACTTCTTTTTGTTGTCTCATTGCTGAGGCTAGGACTTCCAGTACTATGTTAAATCACAATCGTGAGAATGGAAATCCCTGCCTTATTCCTGACACAGAGGAAAAGCTCTCAGTTATGCCCCATTGAGGATGATATTAACTGTGGGTCTTTCTGTTGGGGTATGTTCCCTCTATCCCTACTTTGTTGAGGGTTATCAACAATGGATGCTGTACTCCATCAGACATTTTTTTTTTTTTGCATCTATTGAGAGGATTATATGGCTCTTATCCTTTCTTTTATTAATGTGGTATATCACACTGACTGATTTATGAATATTGAACCACCTTGCAGCCCAGGAATAAATCCCACTTGATCATGGTGAATGATTCTTTTAATGTACTGTTGGATTCAATTTGTTAGTATTTTGTTGAGAATTTTTGCATTCATGTTCATCAGGGATATTGACCTTTAATTCTTCTTTTTTAGTGGGGTCTTGTCTGATTTTGGAATCAAGGTAATGCTAACCTACAAGAATGGGTTTGGAAATTTTCCTTCCATTTCTATTTTTTGGAACAGTTTGAGAAGAATAGGTATTAACTCTTCCTTAAGTGTTTGGTAGAATTCCCCTGGGAAGTAATCTGGCCCTGGACTTTTGTTTTTTGGGAGATTTTTGATTACTGATACATAAATATTGAATCATTACCTGAAAGTAATATAATGTTATATGTCAATCAATAAAAAAATATAAGGGGTGCCTGGGTGGCTCAGTCGGTTAAGCATCTCATGATCCTGGGGTCCTGAGATTGAGCCCCATGTCAGGCTCCCCACTTGGCTGGGAGCCTGCTTCTCCCTCTCCCTCTGCCTGCCACTCCCCCTGCCTGTGCTCTCTCTCTATATATCAAATAAAATAAAAATAAATAATATCTTAAGTAAAAAAAAAAAATACCAGTTCATGATGAAATAAAACAATAGTTCATGATGACATGACAGTTTTATTTACAAAACTTACCTTTAGTTTTTGTTAATAATTAGTAAAGAGGTTTAAAATGTTTTGACATGAGATAGGTCTTTTGATTACATTTAAGTTCACAGTGAAATTATTGAGAAAATCTGTATAACATTTCAACATAGTGTAAAGTCACTGGAAATCAGGACATGGAAATAAAATTCAGAATTTGCCACAAGAAAACAAAACAATATTAAACAAATTAAAAAAACTCAATTTTAAGTTTCATTTGCAATTTTACACAGAAAATAAAGCAAAAAAATAAATAATATTAATAGAACTGTAGGTATTTTTTTTATAGAATCAGAGCTAAATTCAGTATAGGAATAAGAGACTTTTTGCATTGCTGATAAAAACCACTGGCTTAGCTTGAAATCCAATTTTTTTTTTTTTGCAGGAAATTTCTGATAACAACAACAAAAAAGAGTCAGTAGAAAAGGTCATATCAGATTGCTATAACTCAATAGTATACAAGATCAAGACAGGAGGGAAGGAATATTAGAGAATGTATCAAAGATAAGCCAAATTCTTAAATTTGATTTTTTAAAATGACATTTCCTAAATGGAGAGATTATTATACTGAACCATCATTATGGACACTTTTTACTGGTTTCTGGTCTGCTCTAATTCTACACTTCTGTCTTGACTCCTATTCTTTAGAAATTATTTACAGCTTGTCTCTATGGCTCCTGCCTCCTCAGTTCTCTCTTAAATACTTTGCCAAATTTGTTCTCTATTGTTTGTCTACCTACTTTTGTTGTCCTACCCTAATCTGACTCCTAGGACCCAACTACTTTATATTGATTTCTTAAGTAACCATGGGATTAGAACTGGGGCAAAAATGAGTCAACAGTGTCAAAGCAAAAATTTCACTGGACAAAGTTAAACAGTCAAGGACGACTTTATTCAAAACTATTGAAATAGGACAGAGAGAGGTGACCTAAGTCTGAACTCAAAGCTGCTGAAACAAAGGGCAGGAGGGTTTTCAGGAGTGGAGTGAGCTAAAAGAAAAGTGCTGAAGGACACTAGGAAGTGAGGTTGATCAATGGGATGTGTTAACACATTATCTCCTAATTTTGTAGATATTTTCATCTGTGATTAGACCATCTGTGTTTGCTAATTGGTGCCCAGGAAAGCTCAGTTGCTATCCTCCTGCGGAGACTATGGGATAGGGATAATTTATTTGATGACTGCATTTCAAAAGGGTGGCCCTCATGTCTCTGAGAAGGACTTTCCTAGTTTGTAAAACTGAGGCTTTTAAAAAGACTTACCTATATCTCAAAAGGGCAGAGAAAAAACTTAAAATTTGCAAGTTTTCTAAAGAAAATACTTAAGAGGGGCGCCTGGGTGGCTCAGTTGGTTGAGCGACTGCCTTCGGCTCAGGTCATGATCCCAGGGTCCTGGGATCGAGTCCCACATCGGGCTCCCTGCTCTGCGGGGAGCCTGCTTCTCCCTCTCCCACTCCCCCTGCTTGTGTTCCCTCTCTCTCTGTCAAATAAATAAATAAAATCTTTAAAAAAAAATACTTAAGAAAGGGGAATTCAGGGTCTAGGATAAGGAAGAAGCTTGTCTACAGTGTGATCAAACTTAGGGAAGCATTAAGGCATTCTTGGTAAATAGAAAACTTCATGAAGCAGGGTTTCCCGTTCTCTTCCAAGGTTCTTGGCTTATTTGTTTTGTTTTAGTTCCCAGTTACTCTATTTTCTATCTTCTTTAGTAATTTGTAAATGTCACATGTAAAAAACAAACACACTGTTTAATGATAAAATACATTTTGGAAATAAAACATTAAATACAAAGTTAAATACATTTCATTTTTGGAAGAGTCCTCAAAGTCTTTCTTATGTTGATGTGTCATATGAATTTTATGGAGAGGGGATTATATTGAGCAGTGTTTACAGGGGACTTTTCTTTTTAATAGAAACATCTTCAGGTTAGTTTTCTGCAGAGTCAAATATGAGAACAGTCACTCTAGAAAAGTTTCCTTAAAAAGTTTTGGTAAGTTACATCATTTCTCTGTTGGGATAAGAATTAAGAAGTGGTGAAGAAATTAAACCAGATTCTTAAAATTAGCTTTTTAAAAATTTTTATGTGCTGAATAAAGTAATTATTTGACTAAGTCATGTCTGCCTTCATTTGTCATGTCTTGTACAAATTATTTTATATAAGATACAAAATGCTAAAATTGAAAGTGTATAAATAACCAAATAAATATATCTTTTTTCCATTTTTTGCTTTTATTTTTTTAAGGATTTATTATTTATTTGAGAGAGAGAGATTGGGGGAGGGGAGGGAGAGGGGAAGAGAATCTCAAGCAGACTCCCTACTGAGCATGAAGCCCAATGAGGGGCTCTATCCCATGACCCTGAGATCATGATCTGAGCCAAAATCAAGAATTTGATGCCTAAACCGACTGACTCACCCAGGTGCCCCTAATATTTTTTTTGCTTTAAAAAAGTCATTAACCAACAATTTTACCCTGTGTACATTTACAAGATGAAAAAGAGATTTACAGTTTATCCTATAATTCTTTAGATGTAGATCTCAGGTAGATCAATTCAATCAAAATCAACTTCTATTTCAATAGAACATTAGCCAAAGAGACAGAAAATGGACTGTGCAATTTTAACTTTACTAACGGTCTAGATAATGCCTACCTTGGTTTCATCCACTGCATTTCTGTATGGATATGGTGGAGTTACTTGGTTTTGAAGAGCAGAGTGTATCTACCTTCCAGACAATCATCTTGTGGAAGCATTGAACTTAATATATGAAATAGTATCCACCGAAAATTTGCAAAAATGACTCCCCTTCTCCAACAAGAGATACTAAGTTGAGCAGTTGAAATTGGCAAGAGGGATACAGCAACCAAAGTCTAGTTCGGGAAACCTCTTTGTCACTGTGGGCCTAAGATTCCCCTCCCCCTTGTAGAGACAACAGGCAACACAGCTTGAGAAAAGCCTTTCTTCCCTTATAGGTATAACCAGCAGGGACTAATGAGATTCCCAGAGGTACCTGATTAAAAAAAAAAAAAAAAAGTGAAAATAACACTGCAAAGGGTCTCAAAATCATTGAAACAACAACTCACACAAGTAGACCAGTACCTGCACAGTATATGGTCATATCAATTGACATTAAGAAAGTATTTGACAAAATCCAATATTCATTAATGGTACATGGAACAAAAACCAACACTTATTCATGGTATAAACTCTCCACCAGTCAGGGATAGCAGGGAATTGTCTCAACTTGATAAAATATCATCTACAAAAAAACCCTACAATTAACATCATATTTAACAATGAAGACTGAATGATGCTTTCCCACTAAGATCAAGAACCAAGCAAGGATGTCCATTCTTACCAATCTTATTCTATGTAGCACTGACACTCTAGCCACTTCAGTGAGGAAAGAAAATAAAAATAAAAGGTATAAAGATGAGATAGGAAGGAATAAAATGGTCCTATTCTCAGATAACATGATTGTTCACATAGACAATCTTGAGAAATCTACAAAAAAGTTCTACAATAAGCGCATTCAGCAAACTGCAAAATACAAGATCACAAAAATCAATCACAATTCTATATGCTAACAAACACAAGAAACTGAAATTCAACACACAGTATGATTGACAATTGATCCAGAAAAAAAAGAATATATGGATGTATGTTTAAAAAGATATACATAGGATCTGTATGTTGAACATTATCAAATACTAATGAAAGAAATCAATGAAGACCTGAATGAATTGAGAGAAATACCATATTCCTGGAAGGGAAGATTCAAAGTAATATAGATAGTTATTCTACCCAAATCCAACTTCAGGTTAAATGTAATTACTAACAATATCCCAGTAAGGATTTTTATAGACATAAACAATATTTATATGGAAAGATACAGGCCTAGAATACCCCAAAAACGAGACAAAGAAGAATGAAGTAGAAGATATCATTCTATCCAGTATTAAGGCTTACATTATAGCTACCATAATCAAGACAATGTGGTACTTGTGGGACATAAACATATAGATAAATGGAACAGAAGACACAGAAATAGAACCATATAAATATACTGAACTGACTTTTGACAGGGAAGCAAAACCAATTTGATGACAGAAGGACAGCATTTGCAACAAATAATACTGGAGCAATTGGACAAAAAAATGAACTTCATTGTTAACCCCGTGCTTCATATAAAATAACCACAAAATGGATCATAGATTTAAATGCAAAAGCTGAAATTAA
This sequence comes from Mirounga leonina, assembly GCF_011800145.1. Lineage (NCBI taxonomy): Eukaryota > Metazoa > Chordata > Mammalia > Carnivora > Phocidae > Mirounga > Mirounga leonina. Next base: position 76,575,550 of record NW_023270415.1, on the reverse strand, counting down.
ACATTTTAGGAAAAATAAGAGAAATCTGAGGAGTGTGGTTAGGCGATAGATTCTTAGCCTTATACCAAAAGCACAATTTATAAAAGGAAAAAATGGAAAGACTGGACCTCATAATTTTTTTTTTTAATTGCTCTGTGAAAGTCCATGTGAAGACGATTAAAAGAAAAACCACTGAATGGTTGCAAATAGGCAAAGTGTGAGATCCTTTTGGTGATGAAACTGTCCAATATCTTAACTCTGGTGGTGACTACACAAACCCACATATGTGATAAAATTGTATAGTACAAAGTACATGCATACATATACACATGAGTATAAGTAATACTGGAGAAAACATGAATAAGATTGTTACACTGTATTAAGTATGTGAATTGACACAATATTGTATTAGTATCAATATCTCAGTCCTGATTAAAAAAAAAGGCCTAAGATTGCAATGCTTACTAGGTGGCGGAGTCCAGATAGGAACCCAGGCATCCTGGCTCACAGATCCTGCTCTTACACTGGCACACATACTACCCCTTACTGAAGGGGGGCGTGTAGGTTCCCCATTTGGAAATCAGAACACAGCCTGGATGTCTATCCCGGTCACTAATTATCTGAATGACTTGTGCAAACTGTTATTTCTTTTCTAGGTGGCATTTTTCACATGAAGCTAGGAGTATATTTCTACTATTAGGTAGACCTGAGTTTAAATTCTCTTTCTGTAACTTTGGGCAAATTGCTTGACTTTTCTGAGAGTCTTTACCTGTCAAGTTTATCCTCCTTAAGAAATGTTATATGTATTAGGTGAGATCACACTTGAAAAGTGTTTTGTTCATCACTTGGAAAAGAGAAAATATGCAATATAGTCTATTCTTCATTTACCCCAAGTACAATAAAGGAATTACAAGTGAAAAATTTATCTTTGGCAGTTTATGATACAAATACATATTTTAAAATTCTTATATTTAAATCATTTCCAATGTCTTTATCATTGAGAAGATTTTATGGAATTTATATGATTGTGACTTGTTGGTAAATATGTCAGTGGGAGTGACTAATTATCTTATAGTAAATTTATTTTATTTTTTTTAAGATGTATTTATTTATTTTTTAGAGAGAGAAAGAGAACAAATGAGCATGGTGGGGAGGGGCAGAGGGAATCCCAAGCAGACTCTGCTGAGAACAAAATCCAATACCAACATAGGGCTGGATCTCACCACCCTGAGATCACGACCCGAGCCGAAATCAAGAGTCAGATGCCGGCGCACCTGGGTGGCTCAACTGGTTAAGCATCTGCCTTCAGCTCAGGTCATGATCTTGGGTACCTAGAATCGAGCCCCACATCAGGCTCCCAGCTCAGTGGGGAGTCTGCTTCTCCCTCTGCCCCGCCCCCCCACTCATTCTTTCTCTCTCTCTCTCAAATAAATAAATAAAATCTTAAAAAGAGTCAGATGCTCTACCGACCAAGCCACCCAGGTGCCCCAAATTTATTTTAATTAAAAAATTAGTGAGGGCCTAATATGGGATAGACATCTGAAAACAAAGAAAATGAACCTATCAATCTTAGAGAGAGTTCTATTCTAGTAAAAGAAAAATCTGCAGTACAAATTCTGTCCAGAGAAGTATGCTCAGTAAAACTTTGTGTTGGCAAAAATGTTTTATATTTGTTATGTGGCCAATACCATAGTCCCTAACCGCATGCAACTGTTGAACACTTGAAATGTGGCTAAAGCAATGGGGCAACTGATTTTTAATTTTATTTAATTAATTTACATTAAGTAGCTAGTACCTTCTAGTGAACAGTGCAGTGTGGAGGGGATTGTAAAGTAAATAAACTTGAAAAAGCAAAGCAGGAACCAGGTACAAAAGCAGAATAATGGAGTTTTTCTTTTCTTTGTAAATTTTTTTTAATCTTTGCATACATGCTAAAATAATGCCTGAAAAGGTATGTATACCCTCTCATACTTGTAGGTTAAATTATTAAAAAATTTATCTTGGGTTAAAGTCCTTGCAAAGGATACTTTAAGTATAATGAGTGAAATGAAAGTTAAGTATTAAAATAACTTGGGCGCCTGAGTGGCTCAGTTGCTTAAGCGACTGCCTTCGGCTCAGGTCATGATCCTGGAGTCCTGGGATCGAGTCCCGCATCGGGCTCCCTGCTCAGCAGGGAGTCTGCTTCTCCCTCTGACCCTCCTCCCTCTCATGCTCTCTGTCTCTCATTCTCTCTGTTTCAAATAAATAAATAAAATCTTAAAAAAAAAAAAATAACTTGATACCCACCAACATCCGTTTACAGCAATCAATAAATAAGCTCCTTTTAACAGTCTAGAATATTGCAATATTCATTTTTCTCCTAAAATGTACCTTTCTATTGAAATTCTCTCTCAGAATTTCTTTGTAATGAATATTTTATGTTATAAAGTATTTCACCAATCAATACCCATAGTTCTCTGCAACAAAATTATTTTTATTTTTGTTGATCATTTTTCTAATAATATAAAATTAAATTAAAAGAGCACTTCATTTTATTTTTGTTATCATTATTAGAATTACTTTTAGCACAAAAATGTTTTGCACGACCACAATATATATATATATATATATATATATATTTTTTTTTTAAGATTTTATTTGACAGAGAGAGACAGCGAGAGAGGGAACACAAGCAGGGGGAGTGGGAGAGTGAGAAGTAGGCTTCCTGCAGAGTAGGGAGCCCGATGCGGGGCTCGATCCCAGGACCCTGGGATCATGACCTGAGCTGAAGGCAGACGCTTAATGACTGAGCCACCCAGGTGCCCCACGACCACAATATATTTTAAAATTTGATAAGAAATAAATAATTATGAAACATCATTATATTATTCATGAATTAAAATTTCTTATTCTGGAGTAAGACAGATGCCAGTTTCAGTTCTATTTCTAGTTTTCATTTCTATTCTTCAAAGTACCAAGATATTTTGTACAAAGAATAAGCATATGGAAATGGAAGAGGTTTTTTTTTTTTTTTTAAGATTTTATTTATTTATTTGACAGAGACAGAAATAACGAGAGCAGGAACACAAGCAGCAGAGTGGGAGAGGGAGAAGCAGGCTTCCCGGGGAGCAGGGAGCCAGATGCGGGGCTCCATCCCAGGACCCTGGGATCATGACCTGAGCCGAAGGCAGCCACTTAATGACTGAGCCACCCAGGCGCCCCTAAATGGAGAGGTTTTGTTCTATCAACACCTAATTGTTTATTTTTTTTTAAAGATTTTATTATTTATTTGACAGAGACATAGAGAGAGAGCACAGATAGGCAGAGCGGCAGGCAGAGGGAGAGGGAGAAGCAGGCTCTCCACAGACCAGGGAGCCTGACGCGGGGCTCGTGACCTGGGATCATGACCTGAGCCGAAGGCAGGTGCTTAACTGAATGAGCCACCCAGGTGCCCCAACATCTAATTGTTTAAACTCCTACCAAGTTATATGTCACAAATCACAAAGTGCTTTCTCATCATATTTTAAATCCCTTAGCTGACAACTCAAATCAAACCTTCCCTTACTTTGTTCAAAGGGAAGAGTGGCAATCCACCTGTCTTGCTAAATGATTAGTTACTATTAAAGTCATAACCTTGCCTACGTTAACATAACATTATTACTAATTAATGTCCCTTTTAATGAATTTCAGATTTTGCATTTATATTCAGATTAAAAAATGCAGACATAAAAAATAAGGGGGATAACAAATAAAGAAAAAGTTTCTGCACAGCAATAGAAACAATCAACTACATGAAAAAGCAACCTATGCAATGAGGGAAAATATCTGTAAATCATATATCTGATTGGGGGTGAATATCCAAAAAATATAAATAATTCATACAATTCAACAGCAGATTCCAACAGTCTATTTGAAAAATGGGCAGAAGAACCAAATAAACACTTTTTCATAGAAGACATGCAAATGGCCAACAGGAACATGCAAAGATGCTCAACATCATTAATCATCAGGGAAATTCAAATAAAAAAACACAATGAACTATCAATTCACACTTGTTAGAATGACTCTCATCAAAAAGAAAAATAGCAAATTTTGGCAAGGATGTGGAGAAAAGGGAACCCTTACACACTGTTAGTGGAGATGTAAACTGGCACAGCCATTATGGAAAACAATATGGAGGCCCCTCAGAAAATTAAAACTAGAACTACCATTTGATCCAGTAATCCACTTCTGGGCATATATCCAAAGGAAATGAAGAATGAGTCTTGAAGAGGTATCTGCACTCCTGTATCCATTGCAGGCTTATTTACAATAGTCAAGATATGGAAACAACTTGAGTGTTCATCAAGAGATAAATGTGTGTGTGTATATATACACATATATATGTATCTTCATAAACACCACAGAATATTATTTTGCCATAAAAAGAAAAAAAATTCTTGCCATTTGCAACAACATGGATGGACCTTGAGGACATAATGCTGTGAAGTAAGTCAGTCAGAGAAAGACAAATACCGTATGATCTCATTTATATGTGGAATTTAAAAACAACAATAGAAAACAAAAACAAAAAAACTCACAGATACAGAGAACAGATTGGTGGTTGCCAGCAGTGAGGGGTAGGAGGTGTGCCAAATAGGTGAAGGTGGTCAAAATGTACTAACTACCAGTTATAAAAGAAATAAGTCCTAAGGATGTAATGTGCAGCCTGGTGACTGACTATGTGGTTAACATTATTGTATTGCATATTTTAAATTTGCTATGAGAGTAGACCTTAAAAGTTCTCATCACAAGAGAAAAAATTTTTGTAATTATATATGGTGATGGTTGTTAACTAGACTTATTATGGTGATTATTTCACAATATATACAAATAAATCATTATGTTGTATGCATGAAACTAATATGTTATATGTCAATTATATCTTTAAAAACAAATCACCCGGCCAGTAGGCTACAGGACCAAGTTAACAACAAGGTGTGTGTTCAAGGGACTATATCTCAACCAATCCAATATGCTGTGGAGGTTTCTACACCCCAGGTCAATGTACCAGAGTAGGGGCCTGGGTAGGTGAGAGATGGGTTCTAATGTGAAATGGAAGAAGGGCAATTGTGAAAGGAGCAGTGGGGAGGACAATACTCTTCCAAAAGCCATTTATTAGGTAGGTCAATAGAGGAAAGAGAAAATTTGAGAGCTCTTGTAATCAGCTACCCATGCTATCCCTTGCCATCCTATAGATGTACTTTCTCCAGTTGGGAGCCTTGGTACAGTTGCCCGTGGTTTCCAGAGCAACTGGCTGTCTGGTGTGGCTGGGCAGAACACATGGAAGAGAGAGAACTTGAAGGCAGATTATGACAGTATCATACACATGATTATGTTAGAGTCATTTGGTCTATACCAAATTTACTGACACATTCATTCATGCAGGTTTTGAGTTCAAATGTGAACCAGGCACCCAGCTAAGCCAGTGGTTCTTAATCTTAAAGGTGAATCAAAGTCACAAATGGAGACTTGCAAAATCAGATTACCAAATCAGACTCTCCTAGATTTTTATTTATATGTTTTAAATTTATAAAGAACATTTTAACATGGAGAGAGGAAGAGTAGCACTGTCTAAGAAATGTAAAAGGAAGACATTTAAGAGCCAACCTCCCGGGGCACCTGGGTGGTGCAGCTGGTTGAGCGTCTGACTCTTAGTTTCAGCTCAGGTCATGATCTGAAGGAAATGAAGGATCTGAAGGAAATTAGATCGAGCCCCACGTCGGGCTCTATGCTCAGCATGGGGTCTGCTTGGGATTCTCTCTCCCTCTCCTTCTGCCCCTCCCGCTCTTGCCCACTCTCTCTCTCTAAAATAGATTCATAAATCTTAATAAGAACACACACAAAAAAAGAGCCAACTCAAGGCAAGCAGGCACTGGCAAGCTAGGAGCAAGAGGGACATCACCATTAGCAAGACGTGCAGCAAGTAGGGTGGGGTGTTCCAAGCACCAGCAGCCACCCACTTCCATGCTCTGTACCACTTCGAGACCGACATTTTCTGCCTCATCCGGTTTTTCCTCCAGCCTCCTCAGGACCTCACATAAGACACAGGAGTGGCAGGGTCTGCACAGACAGGGCTTATTTAATGAAAAGATGTAAATATGCACTTTCATAATGCTGAGGGCATCTCTGTACAATTCAATTGAATCTCAGCAAGATTGCTCCTGCCCCAAATTGCTTTAGATATGGTTATATTTATTGTGTATTATCATATTGTAAATTACTTTTCCTATTTTATCTTCTTTTGTCCTTAATCATCGGGCGCCTCAACCCAGTCAGCGGCAATTTCAAGGAAGATTTTCCATTTTGTGTGTGGGTATAAAATTGAGATTCTCTTAGGGTCTGATCTTCAGGAGATGCATTGATTCATTTTCTTTCTCATCAGACTCTCATTCAATATACTCCCCTTGTGACCCTGAGCTGCATGACGCACTGAGCTGGGAGACTTGAGGAATAAAGAGAATGCTGGCATGTGCCCCCTGGTAGGTGGAAAGCTCTATGGAGCATACGGCCTAACCCCTTCCTGTTCTAAAAAAATCTGAGGTTTAAAAGGTGGGGTGACTTTACTGAAGTTACGTAGCTCATCAATGGCCAAATAATGGTAAAAATATTCCACGTGTCTCTTATGTTTTGTCTTTTCACCACATATTTATGTTAGAGACCATGCAAGCCTGTTCATGAAGAAGAAGTCTCCTGATGACAGAGCTCCATAAATTTGGTCACATCTACAGAAGTAGGGGTGGCCAGATTTCTGCCTCAAAATGATCAGACCTTTCTAATGCTTAGAACACATGCACAGCTTTTGAAATGTGTAGACATTTTTGATTACTTGTTTCATATGAAAATCCTGTGATGGTCACACCCTAACCTTCATCCAGAGGCTTCTCTCCCATTAGATATTACCTCCACTTGTATTTCTGAAATTAGAAATTTCATATTTATCTGATGAACCACATGTTGCCATGTCACGCGCTTCTGTATGTATTGTTCCGCTTACCTAAAGTCAGGTAATCGCTTCATTACCACGTGGGGAAGATCAGTATTCCTTCAAACTCTCTCCAACTATCTTCTCTGAAACTCCTCTGAGTAACCTCTGAGAATGTCAGGCCCCACTTCTGTGGAATGTACATATTGGGCAACATCCTTCTGCCCTCCACCCACTACTTCAGTTTTCCATTATTATTTCTATTTTTTCTGGGGCTAGCCAAAGAAGAGAAGTCCTCAATTTCCTCCACTTCTTGATTAGTTAGTAAGCTAATGTGTCATAAATAAAAGCCCCATAAGTTTTTACCTATAAAATATACATAAAATGAATAAGAGCAAAAACAGTAGAAGTTCATTTTACCTCATGTAAAAATATGTGGGTGAACAACAGGTCATCAAGATAGGGATACTCCTGATTGTAGGCTGACAGGGCGCTGCCCTCTTCATCACGTGACCTTGAGGTGATCCTTAGCCTTGTGTCCATTAAAATCAGCTGCTAAGTTAAGGGCACAGAGGAGCATGCATGAAGGTTTCAGAAGTAGACCCCATAACTACTGTTCAACTTCAATGGCTCAGAATTGGTCTTGAATGCAAGGGAGGATGGGCTATGTAGCTAGCTTTGTGCCCAGAAGAAGAAATAGGTTTTTGTCAAAAGCTGTCAGTCTCAGTTACAGTACAGGCTGCTGTTCACCAAACATGCATTTGCATCTTACTTCCTAAACGAAGAACACTGAATCATCTTTCCATAAAGAAAGTGGCCCAGCATCCACCCCAGTTACCATATCCAACTCAATGTTTAGGGCTTCTGTGTGAAGAACAGTCCCTTGTGTTAGGTCTAGATGTGGTTTATTGTGCTCTAGAAAACCATGAACTACAAAAGTAGGCAATCTTCATTCTCTAGGCATACACGTGCACACACACACACACACATTAGAATAAGAACAGGAGAAGCCCATTTCTGTAAAATGCCTATTTAAGAAAATCTATATATAATAGACAAAATAAACTTCTATTTGGTGTAAGGCGTTTCTCAAATTTCATACGGATGAGTTAAATTTGTGGAGTCCAAAAGGATAAGGTATATCTATCTTTCCCTTCCCATACCCTAATTGTCTTCCTATAGCCAATGTACAGGGTTGTTTTTTGTTTGGTTGGTTGGTTTTTGTTTCTATTTTTTTTTTTTTTAGATACAGAATAAGAGCTCTTGGCTGATCCCTTTGTACCAGCTCTTTCCTCTCCCTGTAATTATCCTGCCCCATCTCGGCTGGCTCCTGCTTGCCATTCAGTTCTCTAAACTCAAATGTCACCTTGTCTGGGCACCCAATCCAAAGTCACCTGATATTAACTGTGTAACACAACACCAAATTTACTTTCAAAGAATGTATCAGCATCGAAAACAATCTTTTTTACATATTTGCTTGTTACCTGTCTCCCTCCAGCTTAAGCTAACTCCATGACAAATAGGATTCTGTCGTATTCATTGCTTTTATATCTATCATGCTGAATAGTATCTGGTATGTATTTGTTACTTGATAAATATTTTTTAATGAATCAATTAAGTAATTAATTCTCCATTTGAGCCTCAGTAGCTTCACTGTGGCTTTGTTCACATGTGTATTCAAACTAGCTGTCAACATACTATAAAGTCTAAAACATTAGTCCTCAGAAGCAGTGCAGAGGATTGGTTAAGGGATGCATTTTACTGTCAGTCATTCATGAGTCCTATTGCAGCTGTCACTTACCATGAATGACCAAAGGATAACTATCCCACCATTCTAATTTTCATTTTTCTTATTTGTAAAACTGGAATAATTAAAACAAATATTACTCACAGTGGGTTGCTACATGGGATAAACATTATAGCACACACAAAATATTATTCAGTAAAGGTTAGCTGTGACACTATTTATACTTTTAATCTCAGTATATCGTGATCCCCAGAACTTATTTTTTACTGAAAGCACAGTTAAATGAATATGAAAACAACAGAGTAGCTAGCTGATTGAGGCAAAGGCCAACCATTGATATATCAGGAACTCGATGTCCATCAGTCTTTCCTACGGCTGGTCAGTGGCTGTCCATGAAGATGCTGTATTTTTAACAAGGGGATGCTTTTATCCCCAGAAGGCAGCCAGGTGCTCCCCTAACTTTGAGTACCATAGATATGTCTAGACTATAAATAGAGGTTCAGTCTCATTAACTATGGGTTTAATAATCACTCCTTACTGAAGTAATAGATGACTGTGCTAATAAGTGTAAATTGGATATGTGCCTATGAACTTCAGTATTATACTGTTGGCATAGTTTCAAGCCCCAATTTAGTTACTGAGGAGGAGAAAAGCAGCTGGTTTTGTTTTTGTTTGTTTGTACATTTTCCATCTTTTTAATTTGGTAGTGGCCAGGAGCTTCTTAGATCCAGCTCTGAACCTTGGCTCATCCACTTTACTACTAATACGAGGACCTCAGGCTAGATACCACTCCTCTTTGAGACTCAGTTTCTCTATCTTTCTATTAGAACCAAGTATTAATAATAACAAATCTTTATTTTGTTGTGTGCTTTCTACTTGCTAGGCACTGTCCTAAGCACTTTATACACATTTACTCATTTAAATCATATAATAATCCTGTTAGGTTAATATCACCGCCACCACCACCCCCCATATTGCAGATGAGGAAACTGAATTACAGAGAGAATTAGTAAATTGTGTAAAATTGCACAGCTAATAAAAGGTAAAGCCAGCATTCAAAGTTAGGCTCTCTGGCTCTGACATCTGTGTCCTGGTCACTGTAGTATATTGTCTATGAAATGAAGTATCCACTCAATAGAGAAGTGAATTCTTAAACTTCTGATTAAAAATCTTTCTATTCTACCAACTTAGCTAACTTTCTTGCAATTTAATTATAAAACTTAAAATGAGAAGGCATATACTAAAAAGATTAGAGTGGTGCCTTGTTCACTATAGACCCTGAATATATTTTTGCTTCCTTCCCCTTTTTTTGCCCTGTGAATGAAGTGCTAGACTGTGAAACCAAAGAACTCTATGAGAAGCTCAACATCTGATTCCAGCTCAACATCTAAGCCAGGGTGTGATAATGAAATCAGACAGCTCCTTAGACACATCAGAGAAGATCACTAGGGCACTCATGTATTATATAGTTACACAAAGATACTTTCCTTTTTAGAGGTCTCTCCCACCATGCTGTTTCAGGGGTCAGGTGGATGCGGAACATAACTCTGTTATTACCATGCCATGGAAATCCGGGTGTGGGACGTCTAAGTTAGCTGTATACACTGTATCATCTGGAGGCTCTCATTTGAAAAGACTTTGTCAGCATCTCTTGCTTCACTTGAACTAGGAGAGTCTAATGCAAGGGGCTTGGGGTAACTAAATCTACAACACACCATGTAGGCATTTGCTTAGATTTGCTGCCTGTTATGTACAGACCACTCTTACTCTGGCATCTGTTGGTCAGTCCCATCAATACACCAAGAGAAAGCTTTCAGGACATGCATGTGATTTTGCAATTACTTTCCCTTCTGGAACTCTGTCTCAAATTTATATCGGTCTTTGGGTTTCCATTTCTCTTTCCCCATCACAAAATCAAGATGTCCAAAATACCCTAAGATTTAGGGACTAAAGAGAAAGCATGAACTAAGAAATTAGGTGAGAGGATTTGACTTTGTCATGGGGCAATTTCCTAGAAACAGGTCAATACCAAATATCTTGGAAGTTAGTTATCAAGGTGAGGTCCCCAGTGAGCGAGACTCCAGCTGGAAAGTGCTGGTTTGCACAAAGAAGGCATGACCAAGTGATTTTCTTATCATATCTGTTGAAATGTATTATGATAGGGCTATCTGGGTCCTAAACATTCCTACATGGGTTTTATAAAAATGAGCAGTGCAACCCAAAATTGAACTCAACATTTTTTCTTCCTCAAATATTGTTTGCCTTACCTCTATCGAGCTTCTTTTTATGGACAGCTGGAAGTCATAATACTATAATCTTCATCAACTTCTACAGATCCTACTATTTAAAACTTAAAAACCTACCTCTCTCCATCTCCACTGACACTTTTTTACTTCAGAACCATATATATTCTCAAGTAATTAAAAATAATGGCAGGCCCATATGGGCAGAATTGTTAGAGGTCTGCCCCACCACATAATACCTCCATGGAGGCCAGCAAAGAGAGATCGGGATCAAAAGAGGGAGGCTCCCTAACAGAAGATGGCCCACAAAAGGCACAATTCATGCTGTGGTATGTAGCTTCCCAACACCAAGAGATACTTCCCTCTGCCTTAACAATCTTAGATTTTCAAATTCTTTGAAAATCATTTATTTTTTTTAAAGATTTTATTTGAGAGAGAGAATGAGATAGAGAGAGAGAGCATGAGAGAGGGGAGGGTCAGAGGGAGAAGCAGACTCCCTGCTGAGCAGGGAGCCCGATGTGGGACTCGATCCCGGGACTCCAGGATCATGACCTGAGCTGAAGGCAGTCGTTTAACCAACTGAGCCACCCAGGTGCCCTCTTTGAAAATCATTTAGATACCAGTCAGCTGATTCAGGAGAAGTCTATCAGTTGGAGTCAAAATAAGATATGAGTAAAATGAACAGACTCTGATTTTCTCTATAGCTCATAAAACAATGCCAATGGGATTTTCAAAGAGGAAAAAGAGATGTCTTCATTGATGACAACCACAACAGTATTTGCATGAAGTTACCTACCTATAAGTCAGTCATTCAGAAGGAGCTATTATATTCTGTTCATCCTGAATCAAAACTTTACACTTTTCAGTACAAATGCATATGCAGAAAGATGAAATAAAAAGGACATAAACAACTAGGACTCTTAATTGAAAAATAAAATATGATAGGGGTGCCTGAGTGGCTCAATCTGTTAAACATCTGACTCTTGATTTTGACTCAGGTCATGATCTCAGGGTTGTGAGGTCGAGTCCTGTGTCATGCTCCATGCTAGGGGTAGAGCTTACTTAAGGTTCTCTCTCTCCCTCTTCCTCTGCCCCTCCACACCTGCTCGTGTGCATGCATGTGCACTCTCTCTATCTCCCTAAAAAAAAAAAAAAAAAGAAAAAGAAAAGAACAAAGAAAAAGAAAGTATGATAAATAAATTGAGCTCAAGAATGCTGAAGAAGGGATGCCTGGGTGGCTCAGCTGGTTAAACATCTGCCTTGTGCTCAGGTCATGATCCCAGGGTCCTGGGATCGAGTCCCACACCAGGCTCCTTGTTCAGTGGGGAGCCTGCTTCTCCCTCTGCCTTCTGCTCCCCCTCTTTGTGCTCTCTCTCTCTGACAAATAAATAAATAAAATCTTAAAAAAAAAAAGACTGCTGAAGGAATTATAAGACAATAGCAGACTACAGCGGCCTGAATATGCTTATGACTTTATCATTGACTAGAAGTTTATGTTGATGTTTTGAGTAATACATTAGAAATACAGCTAAATCCTATTTAATGCATTGAGCTGTTACATATATGAAATACTGTTCTACTTTTCCACTTTCCTCCTCCTTCTCCTTCTTTTTCTTTGTCTGTCCCTAATTAAAATGGTCTTCCATTTTTATTTTATCCATTTTATTCCTTTATTTTTATTAGCAACTCAGTTTACTAGAAAAATAAAGCATCCTATGCTTTACAAACACCATATAATTAAAATTTGCATTTCAGCATTTCATGAAAAAAATTAATCAAACATAAGAATAAAATATTTTTAATGCAAAGATATGACTACATGTAATATTAACTCATTTATTTTATAAAATTTTATAATATTTGAAACATATACATAAATTTTATTCTATGTCTGTCTATCTATCTATCTATCTATCTATCTATCTATCTATCTATCTATCATCATCTACCTGTTTGTCTGTCTGCCTATCTGTATGTGGTAGTGTCTCTTTGGATGGGAGATGGGGTAAATGACAAAGAGAGGAGTCAAGGCTTGCTCCAAGGTTTGGGTACATGGTCAGCCCAGGATTCTCTCTGATCCCCAAACCTGGTATAAGCTTGTTGTCCTGATAGAATTATTGATAGTAATCCACTAACATACTCAAAAGCAGCTGGTTTGGATGATAAATTATATGATCCCCCTACTCTTATCTTGCCATGGATATTGACCTATTTCCTTCCCTATATCGTGGGCCCCTGGTAAGTCATTAATCACAGCCTATCCATTGTTATATCCCCTATGGCTACCATAGTGTTTGACTCAATAAGCATCTGTAGAATAAGTGAAAACATACTTCTCAGAGTCACTTAAGTCTGTCTGAATCCACATTTCATGTTCTTTAAAAAAAACACATGGGAAATGAGGAGAATTCACACAGAGGCCCTACCTGAGGTCTTTCTCTTTTTTAATGTCTATCTGCAATGCTACCGTTACTAAGAGGCTCCTCTGAGCCTCCACCCAGAATCATCATTTCCCCCACCCAGCACAGCACTGCGTGGTATGTGTGTCAGTACCTTGTGATACGTTTGATGATCTTTCCTCCTTCCAAAGCATCAGTCTGAAATTTCCTTGAGCACAAAGGGCACAGTTTTAATCATCAGTTTACATGATACCACAAATACTTCCACTACTAATAAATGCTAACAGAGCATCAGAGCGTCTGTGTGTTAGGTGGGGTGTCAGGCAAATCTTCACAAAAAACTTGTGAGTGCTTAATATTGTTTTAACCAATTTGACACCCAAGGAAACAGATATTCAAAAAGTTAAATAATTTATTCAAATTCATAGCGCTAATAAATAGCAGATTTGAGATGCACACTTAGGTTTCTCTAAATCCAGATCATACTGTATTTTTTTCCATGATGAGAATCCTTCCTTTCTTTAAGTCAGAATTTTTCTATACACGCACATCTGTATCTGTGTCCACATCGACGTCTGTTTCTCTGTCTTTTTTTTGGTATGTTTTCTACCAGAAATCTAAGGCCTGCTTCAGATGTCTTCTGAAAAAAAATCAGAATTAATATACAGCACTAATTTTCCTTCTCTTCTTAGCTGTCATAGCTGAAAGAGAGGCATCTGGATAGATCTGGCAATTACTGAATTGTGTGCGATTTCTTCACTGTTCTCTATAGAGATACTCATTATCCCTTGATCCAGACAAAAAGGGAGACTAATACCAAACTCTGCTTTGCCTTCAGTCCCAGTGGAAGGAGTTTACTTCTTGGCTTATTTCACACAATCCACCAATACATCTTTCAATACTTTAAGCCAGAGACATTGCTAAAGAAAGAGTTCGCCACAGGTGTCTGGTCCATGTGGGAAGTTCTGTATCCACTTTTGAGCTGTGTTTCACATCTTGTTCTATTAATGATGCTGCCTAACTCCAAAAAGAAACTGTTCAATGCATTACCTCATCAGGCCTCTGTTAACTTTGGAACATACAGAACACTTAGCAGTTCACAGGTTTTGTGCATTACCTCCATTGATTCTGATAGAATAGGCAGGCTGGAGATTAATGAGCTCACCATTTCCATAAAAAATTGTAGGCTAAGAGAGCTAAATGAAGCAATCATAAACTAATAAAGCACAGAGATGGGTCTCTAACTTAGGAATCCTCCCTCTAATTTCAGGTTTTTTCTACTCCTTTTACTCTGTCATGCTCATTTATAGAACTGAATTATCTGAAAGTGAGACTATTTTGCAATCATGTTATGGGGTATCCTGAAAAACTCAAATTCATGAACCATTTATGGAAAAATATAAATTATGTGTTGTACACTAAATTACCTGCAGGGATGAGCCCAGAACTGAAGAGCTGTGTAGGCCAGAGTCCACAGCCACCGTGGTGAGGGGCGTGGGTACCTGCACGGGGCAAGCCGGCAAGGAGGCATGCGCCAAAGTAAGACTGATAAGCCAGACTGCAAACTGTTTTGAAATCCATAATTATCTCATACTCAAACCAGAATTTATCAAACCTTTAAAACAAGTGTTGTACAAAAATAAGATTCCAGAATCAAATACATTTTATAAAATCTGGGATCTATATTGTGTTCACGAAAATTCAAAGTGCAACTAAAATATTCAAACCTCTGACAAACCTTTCACTTACCAAATGAATTTTAAAGTGTTTATCTTTGCTATGGAATTTATTATCAAACACGTTGAGATTTTTCAATCCATTTTGATACGTATTACTCTCTTTGGTATACAGTCTGAGATAACTTGCTTAAGGTAGTCTATCATTTACTGAAGGATACTTAAGGTTTAAGAGTTTAATATTTCTCTACATATTATTTTAGTTTCCCTTAAATTCCACTGACAGAATCTGGAGTAGTCAATCTAGGGCCTAGCAGAGAGAATAGCAACATATTGTGTGTGTGTGTGTGTGTGTGTGTGTGTGTGTGTGTGTGTATACCCTGCTAGGGTAGATGAAAGATTTTCTATGAACCCTTGACAGGAGCTTTTCAATTGACTATATTATTTGTTTTCCACAGCAAACTAAAACCAAGGTAAATCCACACACTGTGAGGTAGAGTATCTCCTCATGATGCTCTTCTTTGCAGTGGAGAGACCCAGACCACAAGTTCGGAGATCTGAAGCATTGCTTCAGATTTTACCCTTTGGTGTGTGTAGTGATTTTAAAACACCTGCACAGCTCTTTGACAGTCTTACCCTCAAAAGGCAGAGCCTGCTTCCCTCCTTCCGTGTGGCTCTAACTGGCATGTTATGGAACTCTCTGCAGCTCACAGGTAAGCACTGGCACATTATCTTTTCTGCGTCTGATGAAATAAACACTTGGAGCTTGCTCGAACAAATGGAATAAGGTGGTGAGGTGTCAGCAGTGGAGAAAGATACAGTGTGGACCTCGCAACAAACTCCAGTGGAGAAATCACAGCACAGGTCCCTGTGATTCTGTGGGAGGCCATTTTATCAACAGCAAGACAATTTGATGCCCTTTCAGCAACAGCTCTTGGGGTCTTACTGGATGCTGGGAGACGTGGAATGTTTGGTGCTGGGTCATCATAAGACAGGGCAGGTCTTTTCTCCTAGGGGCTTAAATGAAAGTTGATCACACTGCTGATCCTTTCTTTGTGAATCCCCAAATATCAGCATCTCTGCATTTTTTCCCTGGACCGTTTCAATTTTTCAAGAACTGCATCACCAGTACCACTCCTGAGGACACAGTATCAAATTGCTCAAGTGCATGCTGGCTGTGAAGAGCGGGCTGGGAGCCTGGGGGTTAACACAATCTGTTCAGAGAATCCCAGCTGATCACCAGGGCTCCCACCCTACTTTTCAACCACACGTTTCAAAACCACCTCCTATTCCAGGGCACTTGGTTTCCCTCTGGAGTGTTTTCAGGGGAAATTGCTTCATATTTTAAGAGACTACCCCTATAACATCTCTATGTCATAACTTTCTCTCTGGCTTTACCTCTTTGAAATTTGCTGTAACTTCTTGTGTGTTACTATCTCCTCCCGTATTACCTTGCACCTTATGAGATATGACTTTTTAAACATTGGGTTTTACTGTAATTTTACAAGGGTCTTAGGGGGGCAGGGAACCAAAATTAGCCCAGCATTATAAGATATATATCCAAAACTGTTTTATTTATGTGGAACTGTCTAATATTAGGCACTGAAACCATTCACATCAATCTTAAAGATCCACAAGTTAATAACAAATAAAAGAAAATAAGATGACAGATTAATTTTCTGAACTCCCACCTCTCTAACAAGCCAATGTATGATTTTTGATACCATTTAGTATCAGGCTTTACAGACCATCTAGTTTGAGCCACATTATTAAGTGCCTCATGATGCTGCAGCTGATACTCATGACAACACATGGGTATAAAGTTTCAATTATTCAGCAACTTGTCTTTATGCTACTGGACACATTCTAGCAACTTCTCTTTATACTACTGGAAAAATCTGGTTATCTACAACTTTACCTCAGTTTATTGTTTGATAGGATGAGTAATGATTAGTGAACTAAAAAGAAATATACATTGCAGGCTGCACATTTTGTTGTTTGCTGGTGATAAGGAAGTGAATAAGAAATAACCAAGTTCTTCAAAATTTTATATTTGTGTGAAAGGCATATAAACAAATGATTACAATGCCACTGTAACTACAAAAATATAGTTACACTACTTGAAATTTTTACACTAAATAGATATCTGTAACATGTATCAGGATCAAACCTCTAACCCTTCCTGGAGAAATCAGGGATACCTCCTACCCCTTGAGGCTCAGCACTGTAAGGTAAGTAAATGACCCACATGGAAGTTACTGCAGAGATGTCAGATGAAGAACATACAGCCTCCAGAGGCAAAGGCAAATATGGACATGAGTCCTACAACGGTCACTTATTAAAATCAATTATTTGAGTATATCATTTAGATTCCTTAGTCTTTATTTTACTCATCAGGACAATGGGGACATTAATATCTATCTTTCAATGTAGTCATGAGTATCAGATATGACACCGTAATTGAACTGGCTAGCTCTGGACTTCATGAGCCGGCTGTAATTGCAAGGGGATTGGTGGGCAGGAGTTTATTTCCCCAAAATATGGCACCTGATGAAACATTTTCCCACAGTGGAAGGGAAATGACATTCAGAAAAATCCAACAGTGGAGATATCTGCTAAAAGTATTACTATCATCAGAATCCTTGGCACTTTTCAGAAGTGGAGGCTCACTTAGTCCCAATCTCTCTGAGAAATCATGAGGGTGGGGCTCCCATGCAGATATGTCTGCCCCTAGAGTCAGGATTCTTTTTTTTTTTTTTTTTTAAGATTTTATTTATTTATTTGAGACAGAATGAGAGAGACAGAGAGCACATGAGAGGGGGGAGGGTCAGAGGGAGGAGCAGACTCCCTGCAGAGCAGGGAGCCGATTGCGGGACTCGACCCCGGGACTCCAGGATCATGATCTGAGCCGAAGGCAGTCGCCTAACCGACTGAGCCACCCAGGCGCCCCTAGAGTCAGGATTCTTAACCACTTTACTCCTCTCCTTCTTCAAGTAATCTCTTCCCTGACAGAGGCAGCAGGTAGTGAAAACTTTTTTAAGTGATAAATGTTGTCCAAATGCAGCAGATTCTTGTTCCCAAGTACATTTCTTAGATGCACTCTTGGAACTGTTTATCATAGCATTTAGGAGTATGGACACTAACACTGCTGTCTGGGTTTAAATCCTGGCTCTGTCACTTACCAGTGATGTGATTTGGGGCAGCTTATTCAGTTCCATGTGCTTCAATATCCATATATAACATGGGACGTAATAATAGAACCTAGTTCATTTGATTGCTGGGAAGATTAAGTAAGTTAATTTATGTCAAGTGCTAAATGCAGCATACATGTAAGATGGCATTGATATTATGATTAGGGTTTGAGGCATTGAAGTGTGAGCCTTGCCAATCAATCATAGGCAGAAATAATATACCACGAAGCAATGTAGGAAGAAAAGATAGCTCTTATAACCAGTGGGGAAGGATAACCAGGGAACACAAGGCAAAGGGTAGTCCTGATAAAGGCAGGTGTGAAATGAATTCATGTCCACAATCTCACTTCAGGATGAGTAACTTCCCACTGGCTCTAATAGTTTGAAAGAGCTGTCGCTTCCCTCTAAAGTGAAACCAAACAAATAGAAGAGGTAATTGCTCCTCACTGGAAGAATTTCTCAAAGGTTAGTAAATCATTTTCTTTTGTGATTCTGGTAACTAAAGACACGTCCATATACATGATTTAGTTTCAGTCCCCAGGAGTGGCAGAAATGAGGCTATTTTGAGATGAAAATATGAAATAGATTAATTTGAAGGGGAATTATATAATTTTATTCTCTTTTCAGCTTGGACATTTGGTGCATGGAGCCATGGGACTGAAAGCAAATAAGTATATTAGGAAACAGAGACAGGTTTCACTCGTTAATGTGAGAGTTACCGTACATTTTAAATATCCTATGATATTCATCGGACAAGTAACAACAGTGATGCCCAAGGAAACAGTGAAGCATGAGAAAACCATTCTGAAGACCCAAACCATGATCAACCCTTAACCATTGGCTAGAGCTGAGAGCTTGGACAAGTCCATCCATCTCTCGGGCTTCAGGAGCAGTTTCATCTACTAAGTAAGGAGTCGAGGTAGGTGACCTCAAGCTCCTTGACCAAGCGCATGGTCAGTGCAATTGTTTTTCTGTGAGGCACTTCTTGGTTTTCTACCGTTCTGTTTGTTGTTTCATTTTGTTCAACCACCTTCTTGTTATAGTCTTCTCAGCACTTTTTCCAATTCCTCCCCACCTCCTGTAAAACTCTCAATTGATTGGCTTGTCAACCCCACCATACCAGGGTACACATAATCTATTTGAACCAGAATATGAAATTCTTCTGGCCACATAGTGTTAGCTGGACCAATCACAAGATCCCTGAAATTTTTTTCTGGCACTATAAAAACAAACTGCTATTTTTCTGTTTCTCTGAAATGTTTCTGTAAGGAGGATTTTACTTCTAGAACCTCCTTTGCCCCCCCGGCCTTGCCACCAATTTGGAAAAATGTCGCCTAAGAATGAAGATGCAGTCTCTAAGTTATATTGTTTGTACACCTGGATTACGCCTTGCCTGAAGCTATTTGTGACTTTCACTTCAGTTGTATGAACTAATATATTTGCCCATTTTGTGCTGTATTTGTTTAACCTGACTTTGATTCTTGCCACCAAAAACATTTTGGCTAATACAGTTGAATATGAGAAAGAACATATCTTTGAGAAATTTAGCCTTTCAACAACAGCATTAATGAACAAATGACCTATGACATCTTGGACAAATCATTCAACTATAGTGGGATTTGTTTTCTATATTTACAAAATGATTCCCAGTATCTCTCTGAGTTGTTCAGAAAGTGGTGACTCTATATTTTATTCGATTTCCATAATTTGGGTTTATACTTTATCTCCTTTAAGGAATTGTAATTTCTTAGGAATGGGAGTTTTTTTCAACTTTTGATCTATAATGCCAGTACAATGCTTATCATCTAGAAGACAGTGTGTGTGGAATGAATTAATACATTGAAAATCAGCCTACATGTATTTTTAGAAATTCTGTATAGGCTCTCTTATATGATGAGATGGCAACGGCCTGAATAAGATCATGTTACCATTTTCCCCTTTGTTTTCCTGAGGATTTCATGGCCAGAGATCACAGACAGTTTTTCTCTACGCAGTGTAAAAACATTCCTGCATCAGCTATGTTTTATTTGGCCAAAATTGATTGCCAGTGTAGAAAACGTCACATAATCACTCTCAACGTCCCTTCCATCCAGAAAAATTCAAATCAATCAATTAAATAATCTTTTTAATAATTTTATCCTCTCATTCTTTTTTTTTAAAAGATTGTATTTATTCACTTGAGACACAGACATACAGAGAGCATGAGCAGGGGGAGAGGTAGAGGGAGAGGTAGAGGGAGAGGGAGAAGTAGGCTCCCTGCTGAGCCAGGAGCCAGACATGGGAGCCAGGACCCTGGGATCATGACCTGAGCCGAAGGCAGACGCTTAACCAACTGAGCCACCCAGCCACCCCTCAATTAATTAATTTTTAAAATTCAACTTCTCTGTCCCCCCACCTAATGAACCACCTAGATAAGCCAGAGCCCTCCAGAGTTGCTTGGTGTGACCCAGGTAAGTAGCCTTGGGGGATGAAGAAGGATCAAGTGCCTCACACTCTCCCAGCTGCTCAAGCCTGAAAGAACATTGCTAAACTCATCTCTAGAAGTAGGAAGTCATTTAGTATGATTTCCCCTATACCTTCACTGAATCAGAGCCATACCTGTCACTCACTGATGGGTTCTTAATTATAAGCACCTTCCGAGCCAGTCAGCAACTTGATGAAGCTACTCACAGCAGCCAGGTGACAAAGGAAAAAGAAAGTAGGACCCCTTACATGTAGTACTAGCCCCCCATTAAGAAAATAAACAGTGAAAATTCTTCTTATGCATTTAATTGCACTTTGCCCCTAAAAACATGCAAGGCAGGGTATGGCCTGAGAGTTGGGGGAGCATGAAGAACAAGCAGAGAGCAGGGGTTGCTGCCATTGAAGGGGAGCATCCAAGGGGCCAAATGCCTGAATTTTATACTGGAGTTTGTTCCAGAACCGGTCACCTGAATTATAGCTGCTGCATATATTTAAGCTGAGTAAATCAATAACAAAGTGGCTAATATCAGATTGCTATTGGATTCCTATTGGTGGTTCTCAAACTCTACTCCTTGGAAAGGCAAGATTTCATGACAGGTTATCCAGGAAAGACTGTGTGTAGTGCGACATGGTTGAAGGAAGGGAGTAGCTGCTTTGTGGCAGGCATCAAAAAGAATACAGCAGACTTCAGACTTCCTCTCTCCATTTCAACAGAAGAACGTGTAAATATTTTACACGCTGAGAGTTCTCGTCAGATTTTATTTGGATTTAAAAAAGAGGAGACTGATGTAGATGAATGAAAGTCATTCTTTTGGGTTACGTCAGAGACCGGGGGCAACATACTTTCTGATTGTGACACTGCACAGACAAAGGAAAGGTGTCAAAAACACCTATTAAGGGAGAGTTCCACATCCAAGAACATAGGACGATGTGTGTGCTCCTGAGAGAAAATTCTATAAAGCAATGTGAAAGGCTGTGATAACTGACAAATGGGACATGGGGCGACGGGCTGAGTGACGTGCTGTGGACAGGTTGTGTGTCCATCCCCCCGGAATTAGTGTAGGCCAAGAAAGAATTTCTAAAAAGTTTTGTGTGGTTCCTTCTGAGACTCAAGTATTATCGATCCATGTCTTTTTGGTTCATTTGACCATGATAAGCCAAATGTGTGTGGAAAGTTGCTGAGGCAGTCAATGGACAGATTTCCATCTGGTCTTCTTTCTGGGAAAGTTTCTGGCTCATCACCCTTTTCTACAACAAACTAAAATCACAGAGTTTTGTTTGGGTGTTATCTTTGGTTTGTTTCCCTCCTCTTTTTGCTTCCCCCCCCCCCACCTTGTCCACTGATTAAAAGATTTATCCCTTTCATAGAGCATATGAATAAGGTATGGTCCCTCTCCTTAAGAAGCTTGGAGTATGGTAAAAAACAAAAACAAAAAATGAAACCCCACAAATGGAATACTAATTGCAAAGCATTAGGCACAATTATTAAGAATTCAGTAACCAGGTTGGGTCTTGCTCCCGCAGATTAGATGACCTTAGGACGTTTACTTGTATCTCTATGTATGTCTCAGTCTTCTCCTATGCACAAAGAGGAAAATAAGCATATGTAACCGAGGGGGTTGGTATAAGGCCTGGAAGAAGTAATACATGAGTGTTGGATAGAACAATGGCTCCCCCAAAAGATTTCCACGTCTTAATCCCCAGAACTTTGCAGATGTGATTCAGTTAGGGATTCTGAAACAGAAAGTTATCCTAGATTATCTTAGTGTGCCAAATGTTGTCACAAGGGTCATTATAACAGCAAGGCACTGATGTGGGGGGTCAGAGAAGGATGTGGGATGATGAAAGCAGAGGTCAGAGAGAGAGATAGGAAGATGTTACATCTTTATACTTGAAAATGGAGAAAGGGACTACAAGCCATGGAATACAGATTGCTTCTCAAGATGGAAAAAAGAACAGATTCTCTCCTAGAGCATCCAGAAAGAATGCAGTCCTCTGTTACCTAGACTTTAACCCAGTGAGACAAATGTTAGACTTCTGATCTCCAGAGCATGAGATAATCAATCTGTGTTGTTTTAAGCCCCTAATTTTGTAGTAATTTGTTATAGTGGCAATAGAAAATTGATAACACATGAAAAGCATTTAGAAAAGAGTTTAGAACATAGAAAGTACTCAGTGGGTATGAGTCATGGTAAGTAATAAAGAGGAAGAATGTATGGGAAGAAGAAATGACACATATCTGACATACATCTTGAAGGATGTAGATGAATCAGAGTTTAGCAGACTGAATGGACCACGTTACGGAAAGGCATGTGGGCTCTCTACAAAGAGCTGAATTTGGGTTCTGATCCACCAGTTTTCTTAACCACATGGAGCTTAAGGATCCTCATCTCTAAATGAAAATAATGACACATGCTTCCCAGGCTGTTGTGTGAATGTGCACTTTTGTAATTACACAACCATGAGCTCTTTCTCTCCACTCTTAGCCACCCAGGAGCAGAGTCTACTTTGAATGCCTCATATCTGGCATTGCTAGGACTTAATAGAGCTTTGTTCAATATATAGAAGTAGGTGCAAACTAGTATGACAGCAAAGGGAAGGGAAAAGCTCACTGCTTGCAAGAAGATGGGGCTCTGGGAATGGTTCAGAGAGATGACTTTGACAGGTTAGCTGTTTCAACAGACAGGAGGAGGCACGATGTGTAGGACGTGGGGCTGACCTTCTTACACATCACAAGTTATGTGGTGCATGTTCTGTGCTGGCTCCTGACGTTGGACAAGTAGCACAGGCCTCCCAGGAAGTGAGCAATGCCAGGGAGCTGGGCAGCTAGGAGAGCATCACAGAGAGTTTGATAATCAGAGGGGCTCATCAACATGAGCAGGGCCTGTGGCCACAGAGCTAGAAGGGGGCAAGAAGTTCTTGATACCTCCTCATCCTGGATTCAGTGGAGCATATTTGTCTTTACAATCAGCTAGCCTCTGAGAAGGTACTGTGTGAGCAAAACGGTAAATGATTGAAGATCATATTATTTGAAAGAATAAATTGCCTAAAAAAATCCTTGAAATACAGTAACTACTCAATAAATGGGTGATATCTCCTATTTTCTCTTTTTCTGACCCAGAAATAGTGTTGAATTTGGAGACTAGTTCCAGAAATAATTTATTGAGAGATATAAGTAACATCATCTTCAGTAAACAAATCATATGTTGGCAGAACCATTTCTTTGCTATTCACAAGGGTCCTATGAAAATAATTTTCCACACATTATTTTCAGGTAGAACTGGATCTCTCTAATGTTTTAGGTAAGTTTCTCCTGCTGCTATGTAAAAATCTTCTTTTATTGCTTTGTCTTCCCAGTAGGAAAACTAGCTGACTATATTACTTCAAATAACCCTTCCTGTGAGGACATGCAGACCACTTCCAAATCTGGAGGGCTACATACTATATGATTCCAACTTATGACATTCTAGAAAAGGCAAAACTATGAAGACAGTAAAAAGATCAGTGGTTGCCAGGAGCCAGGGGGCATGAGAGGATAGAAGAACAGGTGGAGTACAAGAGAACTTTCAAGGTGATGAAAATAATCTGTATGTCATAATGGTATATACATGTCATTACACATTTGCCCAGACTCATAGAAAGTATAATATCAAGAGTGAACCCTAATTTAAACTATGGACTTTGGATGATTATGATGTGTTAGTGTAGGTTCATCAACTGTAACAAAGGTAACACTCTGGTGGGGTATGCTGATAATAGGAGAGATTACACATTTGTGAGAGCTGAACACACATGGGAAATCTCTATACCTTCTGCTCAATTTTGTTGTAAACCTAAAACTACTTTAAAAACAAGTCTTAATAATCATACAAAATACATATCTATGAAGCACACACTATGTGGCAGGCAACAGTCAGAGCAATAGGGTAAATGAGGTAGTCAAGGTTCTTGTCTGCATCGGAAGGGAGACAGACAAATGCAACAGAAATGAAACTGAATGATATTATGATAGGGGTGTTCATGGGAGCCCTAGAAACACTGTAGCTAGCCAAGCACCTACCTGGAATCAGAATTGATTAGGAATATTCTTAATGGCAATTTTAAGACTGGTCAATTGTATCCAGCTGTGCAAGCTGTGACCTACACCATAAGAGGTATCCATTCCTGAAATTGTAGTGGGAACAACCTCCCCTGTAGGGGATATAGTGGGTGGTCTTGCCCTATGTATAAACAATTGAGTAACTGCTAGATAACTGCACCTTTCTAGTTTGGTGGTGACAAAAGAGAGAACAAGTGAGCATCCCTCCTATCCTGGAGCTTAAGACCTAGTGAGAAATGAAATCCTGAATGAAAACTATAAACACAGTAAGACAAGTTTTGTGACTAAGGTGATCATATAAATTATCATAAAAATGGTGACACTTTTAAGAAAACAGGGGAGGTTTTGATACACCAGAACATAAGTGTTATGCCAGAAAAATAAAAGTAAGGAGGGCTGTCCCTGGGAAGCCTACACAGATGATCACCCTTGTTTTGATGGGCTGTGAAGGCATCAAGGAGAGGGTGTTAGTCTGAGTTAGTCTTTCAGACAGATTCATAGCTAAGGAATAAGTTAGCAAATAAGCCTCTAACCCATAACTGCCAACTTTCCCACCCTTGGTAAAAGAGTATGACACCTGGAGGCAAGCGGATGAACAGTCCTGCTGAAGGCAGCTTTGCTAGGGGATATGAAGGGGTGTGGATGCTAAGAGGGGAGGTACAAAGATGCCAGAGCTTCTGGTCCCTGTTAGGCCAGTGCCAGGGTTTGGATGTTTTATCTGAGGCAAAAGGAAAGGCATTTAAGTATATTAATCAGTGATGTGGCATGACCCCTTCTGCCCTTAAAACTATCTCTGGGTGTGGTAGGGGAATGACTTGGAGGAGGCCAGGCAGAAGGAAGGAAGGATAATTCGAGGGCACTGCAATATTATAGCTCAGTGGCCTTGGGAGTAGTGGCAGTAGGGTGGACAGAGTTGCAGGCTCTTTAGGAGATAGAATCACTAAGATTTATTAATTGAATGTGAGTAACTGAGGGATATAGGCGAGTTAGAAATACAATTTATTGAGAAAGGTAAGCTGAGAGAAGGAGGGACATTTACAAGTTCATTTTGCTGAGTTTTAAGTGTACTGGGAATGTCCAAATACAGACATTAACTAACAAACATTGTGGACATTCGGATAGGATTTTAACTAGAGACAGTGCTTTGAGATCAATTATAATCTGAATATAAATTAACATATATAAATGAAAGAGTTCTCCCAATTTAATAGTCAAGATAGAGAGATACGGAACCCTCAGAACTGTCAATATTTCAGAGGCACGAAAAGCAGAACCTCAGGAAGATTCTGAGGAGTGTCCAGAGAGGCAGGAGAAAATCCAGAAGAAAATACAACCACAACCCCTCCCCACAGACAGACAGAAAGACATGGAAAAAGAGAGGTTCAAATAAGAAATAGTGGCTAACAATAATTAATTGTTAGAATCAAAAACTGGGTGGCAATCAAACATTGAACTATATTTAATTAAAAGTAAGACATCAGTCATCCAGGAGAGAATCATTTTATTTACTTCTATTTTCCCCTTCCCCCATATACATACATTTACTGGAGATAATCCCTTAAGGACAGAAGTTCCATGTTACCTTCTCTGCATGTCCAGTCTGGGGAACAATGTCCAGCTTCATGGCCAATGTCTAATAAGCATTTGTTATTGGATTCATGGACAACAAAGAAGAAAAACAGAACTCTGGAGAATGTTTTTTTTCTATAAATCTTGATTTCCAATGCAGAGGCAGCCTGAAGGTGTGGCTGTCTCAATTAATTTTAAGACAAAATTAATTTTGTAAAAGTACAGGGATGAACTGAAAATAGAAGCTCTAAAGAAGTTTCCTCCCAGCCCAGCTTTGATGAGTTGGAAGAGAAACTGAACAAGATAAAGCATTTTCAACCCTCAGCCAGAATGTGCCAAAATCCATCTCTGAAGCAGGTCTTAATCACAGTCAAATTTCTCCTCAAAGTACATTAAGGTTATTTAAGCCTCTGGGCTCCATTCAATTGAGCAAGAGCAAACTCTTTTCTGTCTCTTCTGAGTTTTTTCTCAGTTATCATCATCATTGAGTTATTAAAGCAACAAATTGTACTTAATTATGTTACTGACAAGTTCTCAGTAGTTTAATAAAAAGGTGGGAAATGATCATTTCAGGAGCATAACCACACAACTTTTACTAAGGAAAAATGACAGGTTTACTTTGCAGATCACCCAGAAATTGTATGTCTTTGTAATATCTGAGTTTTCTTCCTTCTCCTTCTTCTCCTTTTACCATTTGACCTTTTGTTCCCCCACAGAATTTATGTGAAAGCTCAAGAATATGTAAAGGGAAACTGGCAGGCCAGGGGACTTTCTCTATCAACGACTACTATCAAATGCCCCTTTCTTTTTTCAGGGAAAAGAGGATTCTACATTAGGTCCAGTTCCTATTACAGGGATTTGACTTCTCTGTTTTCTCATCTTTAAATATTCATGCCCTTCAATGTTATTTTCAAGATTTGTGATTGATTAACCAGAGGCAGCTTTCCCATGAAGCCGATGCAGCTTAAGCAAGAGAGTCCCTCACAGGCAGGAGCCCCTTCTAAACTGCTGGAAGGACCCTAACATCATGTTAACATGGTCTTACATTTATTTTTTATTTATTTACTTTTTATTATGTTCAGTTAGCCAGCGTATAGTACATCATAAGTTTTTGTTGTAGTGTTCGGTGATTCATTAGTTGTGTATAACATCCAGTGCTCATCCCAACACGTGCCCTCCTTCATGCCCATCACCCAGTTACCCCATCCCCCCGACACCTTCTGTAACTCTGTTTGGTTCCCGGAGTCCAGAGTCTGTCATGGTTTGTCTCCCTCTCTGATTTCAGTTTTCCCTCCCTTCCCCTGTGTTCTCCACTTTATTCTTTATGTTCCCATATGAGTGAAACCATATGATAATTGTCTTTCTCTGCTTGACTTATTTCACTCAGAATAATTACATGGTCTTACATTTAAAGTAATATGTTTTAACTTCAATTTTGGTTAAAGCTACTGTCTCTTTGCCCTCTGACTTCCTTACATACACTTCCTGTGGTTAGAGATATTTGGGGATCTAGGTGAGAGGAAGTGAAATAAAGCTTATTGCAATTAGTTTTGTGATATGCAATCACTTTGCGCAGATGAAGTTATATTAGCCATCCTGGGGAAGGATGGCTTCTAGGAAAACCCTCCCATATTGTCTGCAAACTCCTGACACTACGGAATAGAGCCAGGTGTCCCATTGGAATATAAATACGTCCTAGAGTGCCTGACACTGGAAAGACTTTCTCTTCCGCAGTATTATAAACAATTAAATGCACAATAGAGAACTCGTAGACAGTTAACTAAGATGCTATTTTAATAGAGTTTTTGATGCTTGTAGTATTTCTCATGTTTGATATTTATTGTTCAAACATCTGTGCCTTGCCAGGATTCCCAGTCTCATTCTAAATAAACACCACTTTTGTATCTATCATTTATCTGTTCTAGTGTATTCTTTTTCTTAGTGAAGGGTGACCAAATTATAAAAACTGCAGACCTCAAAAATAAGGATCTCTCCTGAACATAGCTTAGAACAATGTTTCAGGTAGAGTTCTTCTTACAGAGCATCAACATGGTGAATTGTGTTAATGATGGGGATGGTAATGAGGTTAATGACTATCCGTCAACAAGCCAGAGTCCCTACTTCACACAAGGACATGCAACTTTCTAAGACAATAGTTCCAGAAGCAGCACAATTGGCTGATCCTACCTCCCTTTCTGGTGTGCCCATATTGCCCAGGCTCTAATCCACTGCTTAACCACTGATGTGGCCCATGTTCAATACTTCCCTTTCCTTAAAGGTCTGTGGTGGACACTCTTGGTTTTCTAATCCAACATGCATTTAGCACGATTTGCCAGGCTCAACCACAGAGGTGGATAATAAGCTCTCCAAAGGTAAGACCTCTTCCTAACCTCCTTTGGAGCTAGAGATAGTCCTATGAAGCATATCTCTCCAATGAGCTATAAAGACAGGGTCACAGTGATGCTCTGAGAAAAGTATGAAGAGTGATCTTTGTCCCTGGTGTCATGCTTTCCTCTCTGATTCCTGCTTTGTTCTGCCTGAGGCATCACATGAGAATTTGAAAAGTCAAGGGAATCACAAGGTTGCTCACACCCGTGAGCTGTACCAACAAAGCAAATAAACAAATCAGAATTTGCTTCTCTCCAATTTCTCATTACATGAAAAATGTAAACCCTTATTCTGCTTAACTTATTGATGGTTTTTATTGTTGTTGTTGTTATTTTGGTTACTTGCTGATTAAAATCACTCTTGAGAAAGGATATCTTCCCATTTGGGTTCACATCTCCTTTCTACACATCCTGCAAAACCCCTCACACATTTGAAGATTCAGCTAAATACAATTCCTTTCAACATACATTACCTGAGGCCTGAAGTTGACATTAATCTCTACCCAATCTCTTTTGCCATACCCTGCAACATATTTCACTTCTGAGTGTCTGAATATGAGCATACAATTATTTTCAGGCTTGTCTCTTCAACATGAAAGGATCCTATTATTTTTGGTATCTTTTATACCAGGGGTCAGCAAACCTTTTGTGTAAGGGACCAGGGAGGAATATTTTAGGGTTGCAGACCATATGGTATCTGTTGAAACTACTCAATTTGCCACTGCAGAATTGAAAGCCATCATATACACTGTATAAACACATGGGCACAGCTAAGACCTTATAAAAGTTTATTCACAAAAACAGACAGCAGGCCACATTTGGCCCACAGATCAAATCTGCCAACCTCTGTAACAGAGATCTATAACATCCTCTTGAATATTTTGAAAAAATTCATTGAATAAATGAAAAAATGTATGAACTTCTTATACGCTGTTTTCATCAAGTTTACACCACATATTAATCCTGGAATAAGTATGCATCAGGCAATGGGAATTAGTAATGTAAATTATAGTATTTTCCAAAATGAGGAATAAAAACCATTTGCTGTCCACAAGATAATTCTAGGTGGCAGGAAACACCATTAAATACCAAAAATCACATAGTTTTAATGAAGGTCTCAGTTCAGTGCCAATCTCTCTTAAACAATCAATAATTTTCTTATTTAAAAAGAAATAAAGTTCTGACAGATAAATGACAATAGAGCAAGTGTTTGAGCAAAGCATAGTAACATTAATGCTGTTTAGTATCTACATTTAAAATTATCTTATAGAAATTGATCCATATCTGTATAATTTTCCTTAAACATTTATTTAGCTAGATAGAAAGGAAAGACCATAAGTGACAGTAAGAAAAGTAGAAAACACAAAAGCAGTAAAGTTAAATGTATCTGTAAAAATGAGTCAAGGGACTCACAAAATAAAAGGATGTAAAGTATGATACCATATACCTAAAATGTGGTGGGGAGAGCAGTAAAGGATGGGTTCAAACTCAAATGACCATCAGCTTAAGATAGATTGTTATATGCAGAAGCTGTTATATACAAACATAATGGTAACTGATGTAGGAAAGATGTTGGGGTTCAGGGCTAATGGCCAAAAAAGAATTCCTGAGACATCTTTGGTGCAAAAAGGTGGTTCTACTGAAGCATGGAGATAGGACCCATGGGCAGAAAGAGCTGCACTGGGGTCATAAGGAGTGACCCATTATATACTTTCAAGTTGGGAGGGGGCTAGGGAGAACATAAATCTCTAAGGAATTTGGAACCAAGGCTGCTGGACCTTGAAGGGCTAGCTATTGTTAAGAAAAGGTCATTTATTACTTTCTAATAAAACCCTAGTCATGAGACCCTTCAGATGATTACCAACATGTATCTTGGTGGGTAGAGATAAAGGAAGTTTCTAAAGGAATTTTTATATGTTATAGTAGACTTACAGGTTCCTGGGGGTCAGGCTAAGATTGCCTTTTGCCCTTAGCAAAGTATTAACACCAAGGCAGCTGAATTCCTAGAGGAATGTCACTCTGCCTGTTTCAAGGACTTGTCAGTGGGCTGTAGGTAGTAAGGAAGTTTAATTTTTCTTTTGCCTTTGTTTCCCACATCAGTAACCACAAATCAAAAGCTGGTGATAGATATGCAAAAAATAAAAGGGAATCAGTATATCACTAAAGAAAGCCAGCAAATCGTGAGAGAAGAAAGCAAGAGAAGAAAAGAACAGAGAAGAACTATAAAAACAACCACAAAACAAGTAACAAAATGAGGATAAATACATACCTATCAATAATTACTTTGAATATAAATGGACTAAATGGACTAAATGCTCCAGTCAAAAGTCATGACAGAGTGGATTAAAAAAACAAGACCCCCTCCCTAGGGGCACCTAGGTGGCTCAGTTGGTTAAGCATCTGCCATTGGCTCAGGTCATAATCCCAAGGTCCTGGGATTGAGCCCCGCATCTGGCTCCCTGCTCCCTGCTTCTCATTCTCTGCCCCTCTCCCTTGCTTGTGCTCTCTCTTTCTCTCAAATAAATAAATGCAATCTTTAAAACAAACAAACAAAAAACACAAGACCCCTCTATAGATTGCCTACAAGAGACTGGTTTCAGACCTAAAGACACATGCAGAGTGAAAATGAGGGGATGGAGAAATATTTATCATGCAAATGGATGTCAAAAGAAAGCCATATTTATATTATACAAAATAGCCTTTAAAACAAAGACTGCAAAAAGAGATGAAGAAGGATATTGTATAATAATAGAGGGAACAAACCAACAAGAAGAAATAACAATTCTAAATATTTATGCACCCAACATGGGGGCACCCAAATACATAAAACAGTTAATAACAAATAGAAAGAAACTAATCGACAATAATACAATAACAGGAGGGGACATCAACACCCCACTTACATCAATAGACAGATCGTCCAAACAGAAAATCAAGGAAACAGTGGCGTTGAATGACACACTGGAACAGATGGATCTAACAGATGTATTCAGAACATTCCATCCTAAAACAGCAGAACACATATTCTTTTCAAGTGCACATGGAACATTCTCCAGAATAGATCACACATTAGATCACAAAACAAGTCTCAACAAATTAAAAAGTCTCCACATCCACACCATGCATCTTTTCTGACCACAACGTTATAAAACTAAAAATCAACCACAAGAAAAAATCTGGAAAGAGCACTAATATATGGAGGTTAAATAACATGCTACTAAACAATGAATAGGTCAACCAAGAAATCAAAGAAGAAATAAAAAATTACATGGAGACAAATGAAGATGAAAACACAATGGTCCAAATTCTTTGGGATGCAGCAACATTTTTAGAGGGAAGTTTACATCAATATCGGCTTACCTTGAGAAGTAAGAAAATCTCAAATAAACAACCTAGTCATATATCTAAAGGAGCTAGAAACAAAACCCCAAACCAGCAGAAGGAGGGAAATAATACAGATTAGAGAAGAAATAAATAATATAGAAACTAAAAAAACAAAACAAAACAAAAAACAATAGAATAATTCAATGAAACCAGGAGCTGCTTCTTCAAAAAAGATCAACAAAATGGATAATCCTAACCAGACTCATAAAAAAAAGAGCACAAACAAAATCAGTAATGAAAGAGGAGAAATAACAACTGACACTACAGAAATACAAAGGATTTTGAGAAAATATTATGAAAAATTATATGTCAACACACTGGACAACCTAGAAGAATTAGATAAATTCCTGGAGACATATAAACTTACAAAACAGAACCAAGAAGAAATAGAAAATTTGAACAGACCAATTATCAGCAACGAAATTGAATCACTAATCAAAAACCCCCATTAAACAGAAATTCAGGAGAGGAGGCCTTCACAGGGGAATTCTACCAAGTGTTCGAAGAAGAGCTAATATCTATTCTTCTCAAACTTCTCCAAAAAACAGAAGAAGATGGAAAACTTCCAAATTCATTCTATGAGGCCAGCAAG
Source organism: Mirounga leonina (assembly GCF_011800145.1). NCBI lineage: Eukaryota > Metazoa > Chordata > Mammalia > Carnivora > Phocidae > Mirounga > Mirounga leonina. The sequence continues at coordinate 76,542,878 of NW_023270415.1, read as the reverse complement.
ACACCACCAAAAAAGACAATTAAGGGACAATATCTCTGATGAATGTGGATGCAAAAATCTCCAACAAAATATTAGCAAACCAAATCCAACAATACATTAAAAAGACCATTCACCAGGATCAAGTGGGATTTATTCCTGGGAGGCAAAGGTGGTTCAATATTTGTAAACCAATCAGTGATGCATCACATCAATGAGAAAAAGGATAAAAACCATATAAACATTTCAACAGATGTAGAAAAAGCATTTGAAAAGTACAACATCCATTCATGATAAAAACCCTCAACAAAGTAGGTTTAGAGAGAACATACCTCAACACAATAAAAGTCTTGTATGAAGAATACACAGCTAACATCATATTCAATGGGGAAAAACTGAGAGCTTTTCCCCTAAGGTCAGGAATAAGACAAAGATGTCTACACTTACCACACTTATTCAACATGGTACTGGAAGTCCTAGCTATAGCAATCAGATGACAAAAAGAAAAGACATTCAGATTAGTAAGGAAAAAGTAAAACTTTCACTATTTTCAGATGACATGATGCTATATATAGCAAACCCTAAACTCCACCAAGATACTACTAGAATTACTAAATAAATTCAGTAAGGTTGAAGGATACAAAATCAATGTAGTGAAATCCATTGCATTTCTATACACTAACAATGAAGCAGCAGAAAGAAATTAAGAAAACAATCCAATTTACAACTTCACCAAAAATAATAAAATACCTAGGAATAAACTTAACTGAAGAGGTGAAAGACCTATACTCTGAAAACTATAAAACATTGATGAAAGGAATTGGAGATGACACAAAGAAATGGAAGGGCATTCCAAGCTTGTGGATAAGAAAAGTAAATATTGTTAAAATGTCTATACTACTCAAGGCAATCTACAGATTTAATGCAATCCTTATCAAAATACCCACAGCATTTTTCACAGAAGTAGAAAAAACAATCCTAAAACTTGTATGGAACCACAAATAGTCTGAATAGCCAAAGCAATCTTGAAAAAAACAAAAACAAAACTGGAGGTATCACAATTCCAGACTTCAAGTTATCTTACAAAGCTATTGTAATCAAAACAGTATGGTACTGGCACAAAAATAGACACATAGATCAATGGAACAGAATAGAAAGGCCAGAAATAAATCCACAGTTATATGGTCAATCTTTGACAAAGGAGGAAGAATATACAATGGGACAAAGACAGTTTCTTCAACAAGTGGTGTGGGAAAACTGGACAGCAAATGCAAAAGAATGAAACTGGGCTACTTTCTTACACCATAAACAAAATAAACTCAAAATGGATTAAGGACCTAAATGTGAGACCTGAAACTGTAAAAATTCTAGAAGAGAGCACAGGCAGTAATTTTTCTCACAGTGTTCACAGCAACATTTTTCTAGATATGTCTTCTGAGGCAAGGGAGACAAAAGCAAAAATAAACTATTAGGATTATATAAAAATAAAACACTTCTGCACAGTGAAGGAAACAATCAACAAAACTAAAAGACAACCTACTGAATGGGAGAAGATATTTGTAAATGACATATCAGATAAAGGGTTAGTATCCAAAATATATAAATAACTTATACAACTCAACAGCTAACAAACAATCTATTTTAAGATGGGCAGAAGACATGAATAGATATTTCTCCAAAGAAGCCATACAGATGGCCAATAGACACATGTGGTGAAGATGCTTAACATCACTCATCATCGGGGTAATACAAATCAAAATCACAATGAGATACAATCTCACACCTGTCAGAATGGCTAAAATCAAAACTCAAGAAATGAGAAGTGTTGGATGTAGAGTAAAAGGAAGCTTCACACACTGTTGATGGGAATGAAAACTGGTGCAACCCCTGTGGAAAACAGTTGGAGGTTCCTTAAAAAATTAAATGATCCAGTAATTGCACTACTGGGTATTTACCCAAAGAATATGAAAACACTAATTTGAAGGGATATATGTACTCCTATATTTATTGCAGCATTATCTACAATAGCCAAATTATGGAAGCAGCCTAAGTATCATCGATAGATGAATGGATAAAGAAGACGTAGGTATATAGATGTATACCAGGTTATATCTATCTATCTATCTATCTATCTATCTATCTATCTATCTGTCTATCTATCTATCTATCTATCTATCTATCTATATTTGCAACAACATGGATGGATCTAGAGAATATAATTCTAAGCAAAATAAGCCAGTCAGAGAAAGACAATTACCATATGACTTCACTCATATTTGGAATTTAAGAAATAAAACAAATGAACAAGCAGACTGGTAAATACGGAGAACAAACTGGTCATTACCAGAGGGGAGGTGGGCGAGGGATGGGTGAAACAGGTGAAGGGGATTAAGATTACACTCACCTTGATGAACACTGAGTAATATACGGAGCTGTTGAATCAACATAGTGTACACTTGAAACTAATATAACACCATGAAAAGTCATAGAGGAACCTTAAATGTTCACTACGAAGTAAAAGAAGCTATTCTAAAAAGGTTACATCTTGTATGAGTCTAACTATGTGACATTATGGAAAAGGCAAAACAATGGAAACAATAAAAAGATTAGTGGTGCCGTAGGTTTGGGGTAAGAAGAACAGACAGAACACAGAGGATTCTGTAGGATGTTATTATAATAAATGCATGTCACTATACATTTGTCCAAACCCACAGAAAGTATACCAAGAGTAAACCCTAGTGTAAACTATGGACCTTGGGTCAGTATGAAGTGTTCATGTAGCTTCACCAGTTGTAACAAATGTACCACTCTGGTGGGAGATTTTGATATTGAGAGAAGCTATATATATGGGAGGTGGGGACGTACGGGAAATCTCTGTCTCTTCCTCTCAATTTTGTTGTGAATCTAAAACCATTCTAAAAAAAAGTCTTAATATACATACTAAGAACATACTACACAGCAGGTGACAAAAACAACTGGGTGAGCAAAATAGCCAACATCCATGCCTGCAGATACTTCAGATCTGACGGGAGACAGACAATTAAATAGAACAGAAATGAAACTGGGTGACATTGTGATAAGGCTGTTAGTGGGAGCCCTAGGAACACAGTAGCCAGCCAAGCAAATTCAAAATGAATTAATGGATTTATTTTAAAAATCATAATGAAGTGTCATACAGAGAAACTAAAGAATTCTGGAGGCGACATGTGAATGATTGAAGTCAGAGAAATATTGTGGTTGAAGGGTGGTTTGATTACACTGTAATCAAAATAACTCATTTCAAATCATGAACTTGCCATGGATAAGTTTTATAACTTCAGGAAAATCTTATGATTTACCTAAAGCTAAATTTCCTCATCTATATAAAGGGTCATGGGGGGGGGCATCAACTTACATAATACATGGACAAGTCCTTTATTAACCACTATACAAATTTCAGTTATTAACGACAAACCTAGCTTATTCTGAAACTGAGATGCTTTCAGCAAGTTTTTCTAAATGATTAATATTCCTTTGCAGCCAGTGCCTGAGACAGAAACAATCAAGTATTTCATTAAACATGAAGATATCAATATTCTGTTTCAGAATCAATGTACAGACATACTTGACTACCTATTAGTTTAAAGAAAAAGTAGGCATTAGCAACTCATTTTGGTTGTAAAATTGGTTATTTAACATATACCACATTCTAATTTGTAACATGTTTATCAAAATTTAGTGCCTTGTCAAGAATTGCCTCCTTTAAGGAAATTTATTGCTCAGTTTTACTCTAGCCTTATAATATTAGCCATAAATCCAAGAGTAATATTATGGCTTTTTTCAATTGATTAAACTGAAATCATGGATACAAATTAAATGTTAGTGATTACATTTCACTGTAGATCTATAATACATAATTTATGTAAGATCCATTTAAAATGGTCAAAGTGTTCAGAATATCCAGAAAGAATTAATCCATGATATACCTGAGAACATTATTTCCTGTTTACATAATAGATTGAATCTGAAATAGCACCTAAAATAAATGAAAAGCTTTAGAAACCAAATGATTTTCATAAGAACAGAAGTTCATCCTATTAGTGGTGCCTGGCACATAGTAGGAATTCAATAATCGGTGAAGGTTCTGTATTTGTTTCCTATTGCTGCTATGAGGTTTCAACACATTTAGTGCCTTAAAGAAGCACACATTTATCATCTTAAATTCTAGAGGCCGGGCATCCGAAATGGGGCTCACTTGGCTAAAATCAGGGTACTGGCAGAGCTGCATTCATTCTGGAGGCCTGAGGGTAATATCCATTCCTAATCACTCCCACCTTCTAGAGGCCATCTAGGGCCCCCTTCCATATTCAAACCAACATACTTCAAGTCTCGGACCTCTTTTCATTATGGTCTCTTTTCATTATGACTCCACATCATCCCTTTTATAAGACCTTTGTGATAACACTGGGCCCACTCGGATAATTCAGAGTAATATTCCCACCTCAAGACCCTTAATGCACTCATATCTTTGAAGTCCTTTTCACCATGTAAGGTAAAATATTTCACAGGTTCCAGGTATTAGGACATGGCTGCTTTGGGTGAAGTAGTGGTCATTATTCTAACTACCACAAGGTTAAGTTTTTTAAGTACTAAAAGTTTTGTTATTTCAATCCACTACTACCCTTTCTGGATTAGGTCAGCTAGATAGTTGTTAAGTACTGATACCATCAAAAATTATTGGAATCTAATAATAGTAGCTAGACTTTCTAGAGCATTAAGTACCTTCATACATTATTTCAGTTAATTCAAAAAATTGAGAAGATGCCAGATGGAAATACTGACATCTAGAAATTACAGGATGCATAGGTATACCTTCATTTTATTTACAAAGAAAACTCATTCCAAAATAAAATATTGTCATGTACCAAGTATGCAGAGATCTACATTAATTTACTGATAATTTTGAAATTAGCATGAAATTTTAATTTAAAAATTATTCTCACGGGCTAATAATTTATACTTTAAAAACAACAAAATTTTCACAGAACGGTGTTTACACTGTTCATTGACTTTGTAATACACTTACTCTTTTGTACTGAGAGATGAAAACATATTCAGTCTGTGAAAATGATAAATATATTTGTTCCACAAATTAGAAGTTTTCTCTATCAGTTCTTGTTTATTCAGTGCAGCATGTTGTGAGTTAAGCCTGGCAGATGACGCTATGTCCATTTACAGATGAGTTTCTCGAGTCCATAGGCGTGAAGAAACCAGCCAAAGTCGTTCAGGTGGGAGAGGTCAGAGACAGCTCCCACATAGACTGCCATGTTCTAACGCTGTCAATTTCCACTTTTGCTGTGGTATTTTAAACATAAACTATGTTTATAATAACTTAGATTGTGTTATTTGCTAGACCAAAACAATTTGGTGCCAAAGACAAAATGTGAGATAAAGAATTGGAGGGATGAAGAAGGTCAGCAGTAGAGATCCAGGCGAAGGTAGGAATATGTTGAATTAACATCTGTGCTGAAATAAGTTGCCCCATTGTATTTCTGTGGTAATAATCTAGGGACAGAATATCCCTAATGTGAAACACTAATCTTACTTCCTTTAGTGTAATTAACCTGATTCTAAAAACTGTATTTTGATGTTGATTTAATAAAATTCTTGTTAGAAATTATCAAAAAGATTTTGGTTTTTGAGTTAGGTCCTGAGGCATAATATTTTTATTAAATCTTCCAGCTTAAAGCAGAAATAAAAAGACCATCACTCTCTGCCCCTACCTCTGTGGAAACGTCTTAATCAACTACATGTTAGTTTAACAAACTTCCATGGTCTCATGACAATTTTCCAAGGGCCAACTGACAGGAGAATAAAATTTGGACCTAGTTCACTGATTAATTATTTTGAAATGCTGTCTGGAGTCAACAATGGACTGCAGCAGCCCTACTGTCCTACTCTGGGGTGATCCTCAGGGACTGTTGTGGAGGGGATCCTCCCACCGGGCACAGTGCTAAGAATCAAACTTGTTCATTCACTGTGAACGAAGGAGAAACAGAAATGGCTTAAAACCATAAATACACAGACTCCTAGGCAGTGGCTGGTGGCTTGACTGCGCATTCAAAAGCCTTAAAGAAGCAGTAGATGATCAGAGACAAGGATGTTTAGGGAAGAGGCACGTGTATGGACTTAGGAGAAAAGAATGAGCACAAAGGTAAAGATCGTTAGTTTCATTAATGTCCACCACACAGCAACCACCAAAGAAGAGACACTGAACGCTCAGGATAATGAATCCTGAGGATGTCACCTGGCCTTAGTCCACAGCCATCCTGCTGCCGGCACAATGAGACCACGAACAGAGCCACAGGGACTCAGGGGGAAACTCTGCATGTAAATAACAGCATGGACTTTCTCTCACCAAGACTGGGCTACATTCTCCCACTGCTTTATGCTCATTCTGCTATTACTAAAGTATAACACTGAGAGCTTGATATAGCACCATCCACGGCGGAGCCCAGCTAGAGTACAGAAGGCTCCTTCCATGCTGGGTGGGGCAGAGTTTATCATTACCAACAATGATACCTACACTGGGTATGTGTTTGTCTTCCCTCCTGTGATAGGCAGAATTCTAAGCTGGCTCCCAAGATTTCCTACCCCTGGTCTACATACCCTAGGACTATGGATATCACCAGTTTTACTCCTGTGATTCAGTTAAGTGGTACAGGGAAATTATGTGAGTGAGCCTGACCTAATCATATGAGCCTTTTAGAAGCAGACATTTCCCTCTAGCTGGTCAGAGATTCAAAGTATGAGAAGCGTAAGATGTACTACTCTGGGCTTGAAGATGGAGGAGGGATATGGCAGCCTCTGAAACCTGACAGTGGCCCCTAGCTGACAGCCAGCAAGGCAAGGGGCACCTGAGTCCTTCAGTTGAAAGGAACTACATTTTGTCAACAATAAGTTTTTGTGTTTTGCTCTGTTTTCCTCAGAGCCTCCAGGCAAAAATGACTAATTTAGTGAAATGGGATTTTGCATTACATTCCTTCAGAACAAGTGACGTCTCTTATGAGAAAACAGTTTTGACAACGGGCACATGACCATGAGACCCACTGGGGCAACCACTGACCAAGTTACCTAGAGCAGGTCACTGATAGATAATGACCTGGTACATAATGGAATGGTCAATTAAAGTCTCAACTCGGGTACTAGCTCAGACACACCAACTCTTGCGCATGTTTGGCATGCTCTCCTCCGGGATATAACAAATGCATAGAACCGATAGTTAAAAATAGGGTTCTGTGTTCCCGGAAGGTAGAATCAATGGGTCTGGGAACTCAAGGGTGAGAGATGGATGGATCCTTGCTCTCATGTTTGATTCACCTGGGAAATTTGTACATCTTATACCCTCAACTTCAGGCTCTGTCCCGGTTACAAAGGTGGTTGGATTTTCATCAGAGAATATAGTAATGATTCCACTAAATCCACAACCATCATCTGGTCTTTATTTTATTTTTTTTACTTTTTACTTTTTTGGCTTTTCCTACCATTAAAGGCAATTGAATATCATTACCATGTATAGCAGGAAGAAGTACAATTGAAACTCAGACGACTAATTTAAGAACATTTTAGTACTTCAGTGTCCTATAAATGAGTAATTGGAGAAAACAGCCTGAAAGTGCAGGTTCACTAATAATCCATGAGGCAACCCTTCCATCAGAGGAGCTGGTGGATAAATGCTTCCTTCTGTTGTCCGGAGGGGCATTCAGTAGCGAGGTGCATTGTATGTGTTTCCTCAGTAAACTCCAGCAGGACTGAGCTTTAGTCAAATATGGAGAATGAAGTAAAATTTCCGTCTAATCCATGCAGTTTAGGCATTCCCACTTAGAAAGGGAAAGAAGGGCGCCTGGGTGGCTCAGTTGGTTAAGCGACTGCCTTCGGCTCAGGTCATGATCCTGGAGTCCCAGAATCGAGTCCCGCATCGGGCTCCCTGCTCGGCAGGGAGTCGGCTTCTCCCTCTGACCCTCTTCCCTCTCATGCTCTCTGTCTCTCATTCTCTCTCTCGCAAATAAATAAATAAAATCTTTAAAAAAAAAAAAAAGAAAGGGAAAGAAAATGTAATTGCCCCATTTGCTTCCTAACATACGCTGGCCAGGAAATTCTAATTAGGCAGTAGTAACCGTCAATATAAAGATATAAAAATAAAATTGGATATAGAACACCACCTCAACACCATCCCTGTGGTGCCTTGGGCTATATACCTTCCACCAGAGTATTTTTTTCTACACTCTCCTTGTAATCGTTTTGTTTTCTCCAATTCAGCTCGCTAATCCTTTGGCTAGAAGTTTTTTGGTTTTGTTTTTGTTTTTTTTGTCTTGTCATGTGGCATATACAGTTGTGCCAATTTTACTCAATATGTTACATGAATATGAAGGCAGAGACTGGGGTAATGTGCCAAGAAATGCCAAAGATTGCTAGCAAATCACCAGAAGCGAGGAGAGAGGTGGGTAACAACTTCTTTTCCACAGCCCTCAGAATGAACCAATCCTACCAACACCTATATCTTGGACTTCCAGCTTCCAGAACGTGAAACGATAAATTTTTGTTGTTTAAGCCACCCAGCTTATGGCACTTTGTTAAAGCAGCCCCACAGCAAACTAGCACAGTGACCTTCTTTAACTTTCCACAGTCCACCCTCTGGTCACAGAATAGATGTACTGTCATCACAAACAAAACACACTCACTACTGCTCAAGGCTCTCAAAAGTCTCATCCCATCACTGCTTTGGGCTCAAGAAGTGGTCCAGAACCTGGTCATCTGAATTAGATCCAGATGTGGAGGAAGCTCTTTGAGTGTGGGTCCTCTTAAGTTTAAAACTTGTGGATTAAAGAGACCTATGATCCACACCCCCACAGTACACACACAATATTCCATGGGGAGCCAGGCATAGGAAAACCAATAGCTAGTTCTCTTCAGATAAGGGGATATAGAAGTCATGAGATCCATAGCAATTCTGAATCCAGTGGGGCACATGTTTCTAGCTCCTTCATTAGGAAATGATTCTCTATCACAGTTGCCTGCAACTTTGGGGCTCTGGGCTGCTCCCTCTGGGTCATCTGTCCTTTTCTGTAAGAATTAGTCTTTGGGGGCGCCTGGGTGGCTCAGTTGGTTAAGCGACTGCCTTCGGCTCAGGTCATGATCCTGGAGTCCCAGGATCGAGTCCCGCATCGGGCTCCCTGCTCAGCAGGGAGTCTGCTTCTCCCTCTCCCGCTCCCCCCCTCTTGTGCTCTCTCTCTCTCTCTCTCTCTCTCTCTCAAATAAATAAATAAAATCTATAAAAAAAAAAGAATTAGTCTTTGTTTGCAGCTAAATAGTTTTCTTAGCCAGCTTCTTGTCCATAATTAGGTATCTAAAGGCTTACTTTAATTATTACTATTATTATTATTTTTTACTGTCTCTCCCCATCCGATCTAAGCTGGTATAATTTCTATAAAAACTTCATGGCATCCCAGTATATCAAGTCATATTCTATCTTATTAGTCAGACCCATATTTATATTTTGAAACTTTGAAAAGCCTATAAAGCTGCTCTCTGATAAAACTCTTAAGATTTTTAGGGTCATATTGACTGAACGGGTGGGTCTACAAGTCATGCCTTTAAGATCCTTACAGATCCTTTCATTTAATTAAGATGGTCTTTGAAGTAACTCTTGAAATTTTCCTGCGGTCTCATCAATGGTTTGACAGAATATCTTTGATTCTAATTTTACCATGGACCACATGTCCAATTATTGGCAATACTCTGAATTTGATCTTGTCCCTTGGGCCATGTCTTATTTTGAGATTATCCGCTCATTGGAAAGAATGTAGATGAGCAACAGTTTTATGTTTCAAGCCACTTATATTCCCTGTAAACTCTATGCAAACATCAAATAGGTTCTTTAGCTTATCTATCTGTAGCTCACCTTTTCATATGCGTCTATAAGGAATCAGTTGGCACTTTCAACATTTTGCCTAGAAAATCTCTTTAGCTAGATCCACCTGGGACACAGCCACCCATGACAATTTTGCCAAACTTCTTACCAGTGCAGAACAGTTCATCTTTTCTCCTCCGCTTAGTGATACTTCAAGCCCTTACCCTCAGTGTCCTCAAGCCAGGGTTCAGTGTACTGACCAGACCCAAAGCCAACACCGCTTGTTTAAAGTAGCATCCTGATTCCAGGGACCAAATCATGTCCCAGTTGCTTTATGCTATATCATTAAAAAACAACCCCTCAAATTTAGTGGCTTAAAATACATTTTAAGTTTCCTCATTTTGTTGTAGTTCTGACATTCACAGAAAGGTCAGCTAAATTAATTATCTCCGATTCACAAAGATCAGTTAGGATCATGGGCTCCCACAGGGCATCTGAAGTCCAAACTGGCTTCTTGTCTCTCATATCTAGTGCTTTGGTGCTCCCTGTCTTCTGTTCCCCCCTGCTGTTTAATTCTCCACGATCTCCTTTCATGGCTTGGCTTGGCTTGGACATACAGACTTAATCTAGTGGTGTCTTCCCCCACAGCAAGTCATCCAAGAGTGAGTATTCCAAAAGGTAACTTTCAAGAGACAGGCAGTTAAAGCCACCAGTCTCTAAAATACCGAAGCACAGAGACTGGCCGCACAATTCCTCTGTATTTCACTATTCAACAGATACACAGAGCCCCCTTTGATTCAAGGAAAGAAAATATACCCCAGCTCTTAGTAGGAAGAGAGTCCAAAATTTTACCCTATCACACTTACTTTGAGCTTTATGACTTGGCACAAGTTATGTAACCCCCTGAACCTCAGTCTTCTCTTCTAGTAAGTGTGGGTGAAATAGATATAATTACACCATGCCACTATGGCTATAATGAGGACTAAATGAGATACTGAGTGTGAAGTGCCGATTGCAGTACCTGACATAAACAATCAATAAATATCATCTGTGATGATAGTGATTATATCGGCATAAAGAATATTTCAATTTGCTTATATTATCATATCATATGAGCGGTTGACTTCACGGTATCCACAGTTAACAATTCAGACATTGTTATATTCAAATACGTGTTTTCAGGAGACAAGAAAATCCCATGTCGAAGAGACTAAAGGTCTGTGGAGATGCGGGTGGGCTACAGATTTCATTTTCTTTGGGGATGTAAGTGTATACTTTGTATTCACTTTCTGGTTCTTCTTCATTGATATTAACATGGTTTGTAACATCTCAGCTGGGGTTTAACAAGGTATGGTTCACAGAGATGTGCTGCATAAATATGTCCCAAATTCCTAAACTGAGAAGAAAAGCAAATCAAAAGATATGAATTTCAAAAGGTATCAACAAATCTGCCAAATACCTCAGGAAATGCACACGCGTGCACACACGTGCCCTCACACACACACACACACACACACTCACCCCTCACAGATTTGGGAGAATAACACAATAGGAAATCTGCTCTTTGTAACCACGATTGTGGGTCCAGATATGGTAAAATGAAACTAATAATTGAACGCATTGTAAAAAGAGGTGGGATAAAAATCAAAGTCTTAGTTAAACCATTTTTTTGCTAATTGTCCTTAAGGACATCATTTAAATAGTGTAAGTGTATCGATCACCGCAATCATAAGGCTTTACTAGATCATGCCTCTGAGTTTACAGAGGTTGTACGGACTTCAAGCCAGCTTCTCAGTGAATTTGATCAGGGACTTTGTCTCCTTTCTCCCTTTAGGATTATCTTTATCTTAAGGCTAGTCCCACTCCTAGCAATGGAATGCTAGCAGCAAATGAGACTATGTTTAGAGCCAGCAAAAAGAGACTCTGCCTTTGCTACAGCATTTACAACCAGTTTTAATATTTACTCTTAATTGACCACATAGCTCACACATCAACCCTTAATAACAATGACTACATTTTAATGAGCCCTTGCTATGTGTCAGGCACTGTTCTAAGCAGTTAACTAATAAGATGTAATTTATTTTCCTCCATAAACATAGAAAGAGATGACTATTATTCCCATTTCATAAACAAGGAAAATAAAGCATAGGTTATTAAACATGCAAGGTCACAATCATACATTCAGTCTGTGAAGGAGCTCAGCTCTGACCCAGGCAGCAAACTGACTGGACTTTCATTTAACCCTGTGCTGACCCTCCTTGGGGAGCCGATGATGTCACCATTAAAGAAAGTACCATTTCCCTTAAGACAGTCAGGGACCCCTTTCCAGAAGTACATTGTCCACATGTAGGAGGAGTGCTCTGCTGAATGAAAATACTGGCTTGACAGGAGAACAAAGCCACTCT
>NW_023270415.1:76503710-76530598 GCF_011800145.1 Mirounga leonina | reverse complement strand
CTCTGCTGAATGAAAATACTGGCTTGACAGGAGAACAAAGCCACTCTGCATAGGAGAACTTTAATGCTCTACGCTTTGGCTTCGTACCTTCCAAAGGGCTACCACGTAAAAGAGGAATGAGTCAGGCCAACATATAAGGCTCATGGTGGGTGACAGACAGACTTCATGTCAGTATAAGGAAATCCTACTTTCTAAAAGCAGAATGATGGGAAACAGCCTTGCCATAGGCTTTAAATGGCAGATGAAGAATTTTGTAATTCATGAATCTTGAGATAGGGTTTACACACTACATGAATAAGATTCCTGTGTGGTTTATTTTCATCCTCTGACCCTGACTCTGACTGTAAAACATTCGCTGTAATCAGTATAATAAACACATCCAATAGTCCAAAAGTTTCATCATCTCCCTTCAGGATTTCTTACCTTTGGTTCCTCCATGCACACCCATTTCCTCTTCATTTACCTGCAGCAGCTGATTTGTTTTTAGACATTTATAATTTGCATTTTTTAGAATCTTGTATAAATGGAATCACGTGGTATGAACACCTTTTTTGGAATGGTTACTTTTACTTAGCATGGTTATTGCAATATTCATCCATGTTTTATCATGCGCCAATAGTCCATTTTTTTTAAATTAAAACTATTTTACAACTAGTAATGGTTCTATTAGCCATTGTAACTAAATTGTAAAACTATTATTAAAATAGTTTTAATTTTTAAAAAATTCAGTCATAATGATCTTTTGAGTTGTTGGATGTGTTTATTATGCTGATTACAGTGAATGTTTCACAGGCCTGTCATATTGTATGTTTTAATTATGTGCATTTTGTTACATGCCAATTAATCCTTAATAAAGCTGTTAAAAATAAGAAAAGTTGTATTCCTAAAGTTATGCATATCAAGCATCCATATGGAGATATGGATATATATTTAGCTATGGGAATCTAAAATTGACAGAAGAGAGTGATATTATTTTGGCAGTGGTCTCTTGTTTGGAAATACCAGAGCCAGAGACTGGATGAGACCACTGTAGAGTGGTAACGTAGAAAGAAAGACATCTAGGGACCGAACCCTAGGGTGGTCTGAAGTTAGAAAGACAAGGAGAAGCTTTCAGAGGAGAAAGTCAGCCGTGCATGAGGGAATGAATACAGGGTAGGGTAGTGTGCAGAAATTAAAGCGAAGAGACTCTATTTCAAGAAGGGAATCATCAACTCTGTGAGATAATGCTAAAGTTCTAGTAAAATGAGCACCGGAAACTGACCACAGATACAGCAACATGGGGTTTGTATCCCAGAAGGAAAAGTGATTTCCTTGGAGGGATGGTTACAAGCACCTTGCTCCAGTGAGTTGAAAGAGAATGGAAAGTCACAAGGAGGGCGAGCCAGATTGAACAGGAAATTTCCGAGTTTTACTGTGAAGGAGAACAAAGTAAAGAAATGAGATGGAATGAAAGAAGTTATTGTCTTACATGGGTTGTTTTAATTTGCTTAAGGTGAGAGATGTTTCAGCTGGTTTATATGTTGGTTTATATGGGTGAAGGTGAAGGTACATTCATAAATTTGGTAGAGGATTTATTTTTAGTTTCTGAAAAAAAAAGGTATAAATAAAGCACAGTCATCAATCGAATGTGAGGAAAGGAAGGACAGAATGTAAAAGTTACTGACTTCGGAAGACAGTAGTCTGGGTAAACGTGAGGTTGCAGGACGGTGCTCTGGGCCCACATGAACCTTGTCAACTGAGACTAAATGAGGTGCCCGTCCACAGGGTTGCAGCTCTGCCCGGCAGCCAAGCTGAGCTTGTGGGAAAAAGACAACACGACGGAATCAACCTGGAGTTTCTGTTTTCCAGGGAGAAAGGAGCAAGTAGCTGTCAGTGCATGCTAGGGGGAGGCCGTGAGGGTGGCAGAGAACTCAGGACAGGGTGAAGGTCAGGGGGAAGGTGGTCCGATCAGTGGGTTCTGTGGCCCTGGGGATTGAACCCACTCTGGAAAATGACTTGGGGCAATGAAGCCTCATTCGCTTTGCGCAGGTGGCCCTGTTATTCTTCTTTTTTTTTTTTTTTTAAAGAGACTTTAGCTCTTTTTTTTTTTTTTTTAAAGATTTTATTTATTTATTTGAGACAGAGAGAATGAGAGACAGAGAGCATGAGAGGGAGGAGGGTCAGAGGGAGAAGCAGACTCCCTGCCGAGCAGGGAGCCCGATGTGGGACTCGATCCCGGGACTCCAGGATCATGACCTGAGCCGAAGGCAGTCGCTTAACCGACTGAGCCACCCAGGCGCCCTGGCCCTGTTATTCTTCTGGCTCATGTTTTATATGGTACTTCCATAGTTGCTCCAAACACCTCTCTGCTTTCTATTTTTCTTTTTAACTTGGTTACCTAACTTAAACATTTAGTGTGCTCTATTAGATCATCAGTCCAATGGAAGCATGCTCCCCATCCCAGAGTCCCACCAGTTTGCTTCACAGACTCAATTTTGGCAACACTGCGATTGCAACACAAAGGAAGTGATAAATTCTGTGCTTCAGCCCAGGCCTCCCGTGTGCACGTGTGTGTGTGCGCGTGTGTGTGCGTGTGTGTGTGCGCACGCGCGTATATGCGTGTAGTTTTTCTTAATGGAAATGCTTTCCCATTAAACAACTCTCCTTCTTAATCATAGCAATTCAATAAAACAAACTACAGTAACAAGCAGTGTGTCCCAGTTTTTCAAGATTCAGTGCAGACTCTTATTTTCGATAATTCACATTTTCCCAGGTGTGCTGGACATTTACTAGAGCTTAATCATTTTCTCTCTTTTATGAAATTAATTTTCTAATACATTTATGGTATAAATGAGGCTGTAAGAAAGAAGTGGTCATTACTCCCTGTCAAAACAAAAGAGGAATTTTAAAGAAGCATGACTGCAAGGAAGTTGGAACCAGGCATGCATTACCAAGAACAGTTTATTTCAGTAACTATTTATATTAAGAGAGAAATGATTCCAGTTGAATTTTAACAAATATATTCTAGTTACTGTGCTACACATTGGAGAGTCTAAGATGGGTCAAACAATAGTGTAGCTTTCCAAATAGTAGTAATGGTAAAAAAAGTTGCATTATAAGGTATTTAACAATAAATACTATTAACTATCTTACTTTTATAATAGTGATGATAAGTGAAGTTTTGGATTATTATTAGCATTATTATTCTTTCTTTTAGTATACACTGACAGATAAGAGAAAAGGACCCAAAGGTTGAATTTGGAAGAACACTAATGTGGATGAAGATATACCCATAAAAGAGAAAATAAAGGATTATGTAAACTCTCTGTTTTCCCAGATCCACATAGGACTGTGTTTCTGTACCCCGTGTGGTTGGGTTGAGAATGGGGCAAAGAGTTAGTTGATCTTAAGTAAGTTCTCTTTTTAGACGTCCCTCGCCTTATTTTAAAACCCATCAGCATCTTTGCAGATGATCCATATCGGCACCGCTCCTTCTCAGAAGCTTGCACCGGCTGTGACTGCATTTTTTCAACACCACAGCCTAATGGGAGGACTTACATCAATTTAGCTCTAAATGGTAGCTGATGTGATAAATACCATAAAAGAGTTATATAATCTCATAGAATTGGCGGGAGGAGTAATCTTAGAGTTGCAATACTTTTGTGTGGGGAGGGGCAGTCACAACCACGTCTCCTTTTGAGGGTTATCAGAGAAATCCTCTAATAATAATGGGAGAATGTTGTTTTTGTTTGTTTGTTTGTGTGTTTCCTTAGATGACAAAAAGATGACTACTTTGCTACAATATGTATATGTTGAGGTAAAACCATAGAATTACATTTGTTGCTCTCAATAGCAGGCAGAGAACTCTTCAATTTCCTAAATTTCTTTACTTTGTCTAATATTCTTGGTGGGTAGTTCCAACAAAAACAAATGGCAAAAAAGCATTTAATTCTCACTGGCGTGTGTCATTAAACTAGAATGCCCTCCTTATTGCCACAACTGAGCAGAAACCCGGAGTGCCAATTTAGTAGCCAGTTAGCTTCCCAGAAGCCTCAGCGAGAGTATTCAGATTTTAGGAGGCATGACAATTATGACAAAACACTTTAAAATAAGCACAGTTGAGAGCGTTAAGATGCTTAACACATCATGTTATCATCACCTTGGTATTTATTCTTAAAAAGCCAGGAAGACAGCTTAGGAAACCAATTACTCAGCTCTATGAAGTAGATGTTGAGATATTTCTCCATGTGGACACCTCAGGAGTATCACGTGGGGGGAAGGGACCAGAGTAAAGGTACAATTTGAATGGATCCATATGCCATTGAGCCACATGCTAGGTCCTGAGAAATATTAAACCACATCAGTTCCTTCCGTTAGTTCAAGAGCCCTTGGATGATTTCAGTTCTGTCAGGGGAGGGAAAAAAAGGAAGAAAAAGCAAAGGTTTGGGAATAAAATAGCCACAATTTATTAAAGATTGCATATGTGCTCAGGTGAAGGCTTAAGGATAAGATGAGACTTATCAAATTTTATAGCAATCCTCCATGGCAAGCATTATTTTCTCAGATATTTTGTGCCAGCTGAAGAATCTGTAGTTGAAATGGTTTAATATCTTGTTTTAAATATCTAATATTAAAATATTTTAAATCCATAACCATTGTTGTGCTTTTCCAATGACATAGTCTGTATTAAGAAGTTAGTTTTTTAAAAGATTTTATTTATTTATTTGACAGAGAGAGGAGGAGAAAGAACCAGCAGGGGGAGCAGCAGAGGGAGAAGGAGAAGCAGGCTCCCAGCTGAGCAGGGAGCCCGACGTGGAGCTCCATACCAGGACCCTGGGATCATGACCTGAGCCGAAGGCAGACACTTAACTGACTAAGCCACCCAGGCGCCAAGAAGTTAGCAGTTTTAAAATATAGATGTTGGATCTGAGGAAATGCAGATTGGCAGTTGGGGGACCAAATTATTTGGCTACAGAAACAATGTAGGGAATAACCAATGACAGATTCAACCAGAGTAAGAAGAGAGAAGATAAGAAGAAATTATGCATAAGAAGAATTTCCCAGGAAAAGGCAGAACTTGCATGCTGGTTGGAAAACTGAAATGGAGATGTAGTATGTGGGTGAAGGGTTAATGGTGACACTGTTGGATGTCAGGGGAGGAGAAGCATAGTTGAGAAAAAGTTGGCAAATTCCTTATTTGGGGTATATAGATTTTAAGATGCTAATAAAGCAAGTAAATTTTACGCTGTCCCCCAAAGTCATTCCCTTAGATGGTAGAAATCGTCATCTAGAGCCGTTTAATCACAGATCTGTACCTCAGAGCATATCTCTCCTGTGAACCAGATGCTATTTTCGACTACCTACTCAACTCCCTCGCTCCAAAATATTCAATGCTTTGTGAGTTAAGTAACACTTGGTTCAAGATTAAACTTTTGAATCGAGCTAAAATCACAAACATGGCCAAGTTTTTCAGTAGTATTCCGTCTGTGCCTAAGCCTCCAGCTTGTTTGGCAGCACGACTCCTCACCATGTGATGCTCCGTGTCCCTTTTTCAGTCGCCAGGTTGGGTTGGCTGGTTGGTTGGTTGGTCTTTCCTTAAACATCAGCTGGAACATGTTCAGCTACCCCAACCTTCTGCCCTTCATTTCTCCTTTGTTTTATTTTCTCTTGAGAATTATTCAAGTCTTAGGTTCAGTAAAATATTTGCGGAACATTACATTAGTTACCTAAAGTTGGCTGCTACTTATAGCACTAATATTCTCAAGAGAACACTATATAGTTCTAGTATTTATCAAATTTTAATCTGCTGTGTCAAACATATATTTTGTTTCCCTTTGAATTCACAATTCTTTGCAAAATAACTAAAACTTAATATGTATTGAATAAATATTTGGTGAATGATAAAAATAAGAATGAGCCCACAGGCCAATTTTATTTATGATCTTAGATGTAAAAAACTTAATAACGGGATATTAACAAATTAGATCTAACAGTATAGTAAAAGAATTATTCAACACAACAAAGGAAAATACATATAAATATTAATACCCACCTTAGGCTGAAAAGCCTTACAAATTATGTAAGAAGTAAAAAGGCAAGAAGTGAATCTAAGAGTTATATTTATTCATAAAAAGTAACAGTAAACAGGATTATAGTGAAATGGTAAAGCCTTTGATTACTGTGAAAAATCAAGAAAACGTATTCTATCACTACTTTATTCAATAATGTCTTGGAGGGTGAGCTAATACAATGAGGGAAGAAAACAAAAATTGCAATATAAATATTGTACAAGAAGGCAAACATATCTTCATTTGCAATTGTTATGATAATACATGTAGAAGGTTCAGGAACCTTAATGAAAACAATTTAAATCAAAGGATAATTTGATAAGATAAATAGAAGAAAACAAAAAAGTATAAGAACTAATCTAACACTACATCAAAAACTAATGATGTAATGTATGGTGATTAACATAACATAATAAAAAAAGAAATAATCTAAATTATAATAATAAATATATTAAACGTATGTCCTGTCCTAGTGTGCGAGGAGAGGCACTGTGTGAGATTTGAATTTAGGGTGCATTTTTCAGGGCTGTAGGAGATAAGGGTAAATAAATCATCCATTCTGAATATCATTTTTTGGATGCTGACTATGAGTCATGCACATTCCTAATTGCTTTGTAACTACTAGCTTGTTCAATCAATGTAACACTTTTTTGACAGGAATTGCCTATCTTTTCAAATAAAGATACCAAGCCCCAATGTTTCAACCACTCAGCTGTGATCACAAAACCTACAAGTCTGAGAACAGGGATGCAGAGGTGTCTTCTTGAATCTCATGCACCGTTTGTAATGAAATGAGATCCTGGAGGCAGGGACAGATTAGGAGGGGAAATGTACTGGTGTTAGAGGCTGCCAGGTTCCCAGGGACAAGTGTCATGTTCCCAATGTGGATGGGGGCCAACTGAGTCCTGATTACTTCCACTGGAAATATATCTCACCCGATTGGCCTCCAGAGGGGCTCCATCAATGTTTGACAGAAAAATACCAGGGCAGTGGTGAGAATACAGCGTCCCGCACAAGCATGGTATGCAAAGTAATGTGCTGGCTAGGATTATTGCCCGTTGAATTGACAAGCAATGTCAGGAGCTGCTTGTCTGCTGGTGAGGGAGGGCAGAGATAGAAAGAACAGTAACACATTTTTTTCCTTTGTTTTAATTTTTTGTATTCTTTTCCTTGAAGCTCTTTTTGGCCAAGGAAGTGTCTTCCATTTATCCAGGTGTTTGTGGTTCAGCTGCTCGCTGCTGCCCTTTGCTGGTCTGGGATTGCTAGGCTAAAGTCCAGACTTGGATTTAGAGTCAGATTAGCACCCCAGAGCTTCAGCATTTTGGGAACAACATCAGCGTGGCTCATTTTCTTCTCATGGTAGAAAGGCTAACATGCAAGAAATGCAAGCTAAATAATTTTGGTGAACATTTCATTAGTAAAAGTAAGTCACTTGGACAGGGCCAAAATCAAGAAGAGAGGACATATATCCCACTTGGAGGCACTATGAGGTTACAGAGATACGAGGTTGCAGAGAAAGGGATCAAGGAAGTAAGAACAGTAATGCAATCTACCACTCCTGGTTCAGATCAATGTTGTAGAAATGGAAAAATGTCAAGTAGTACAGTCCTTCCCAAAAATCAGCTACGTCAATTTTACCTAGAAGATATTTTTCTGTATCTGTATACCACCTACATAATTGCTTGCTATTTTTATTTTCATTAATTGTTTTGCAAATTTATAGAAATCTACATTAAAAAGGATCTTTGTTTCATCATCTTAAATGAAAAAAAAAACATTTTCCTCACCATGAATGCAATATCATTATAAAAATAAATTATTTCATTTAAATTATAGCAAAACACTCTGGATATCAGAGCTGCTGAAACTCTTTGTTACATATGTAATTAGGAAGTGCTATAGAAGCATAACATAAATCTTTCTCTTTGAAGTCACCAGGGGAATTTCAAAGAAATGAACGATGATGATGCTGTCATGATTTCTTTAATATCCTGTCTAGGCGCCACCTTAAAATCAAGTCCTGTACTGAAAAAACCAATTTATGTGTCACACATTAGGAAGCACTGTCCTAGTATACATCTCTTATTTCCCAATACACACCTGGGGAAAGCAGGGCTCAAACACTTCGAGAAACAAGGCCAAGTTCACAAACAATATCAGAGACAAAACTACAGCATCATCCCTGTCCCAACGTCCCAGAACAGAGCCGACTGTGGCAGATTGCCTCAAAGTACTTCAGGGATGAGTTAACGTTACTTAATGAGGCAAGATTTAGAAAGAAAAAGAGGAACATGACCAGAGTTGTTATGGGGGAAGTCAATGAGACCAGGTTTTGTTTATGGCTCTGGCACTGATTCATTGCTTATCCTCCAGTAGTTTAATTAATCTTCCTGTGTCTCTTGTTCCCATTTGTAAACGAGAGGTAATGAATGGGCCTTACAGAAATGATAGGAGGAATTAATAATAAGATAATGCATGTACAGCGCTATGAACTCGTCAAGGAAATGACTCTGTGGATAAATGCAGCATGTTGCTGTCATCTGGAAGGCAATCGGTGGGGAGAGAGGACAAAGGGAGGAAGGAGGAGAAAGAAAGAAGAGGATAGGAACAGAGCAAGTAAAATAAAATGAAGTGGAGTACAGCAGATGAAAAACAAAAGGGAAAGGAGGAAAGAAGATAAAAGAAAAATATGTAAGAATCGAGGAAAGACAGAAAAATGAAGACGACATTCACCCAGATCTGATGGGGGAGGTCTTGGCTCTGGTTATGAGCCAGAGGAAATAAGTAGATAAGAAAATAAAAAAATACAAAAAATATGAAAGAGACCACCCATGTTGGAGGTTAAGCTGGGAATGAGCAGATCTTTCCACCAGCTCAGCAGCCCTGGGAAAGTCACTTTACTCTGCGGCCTCCAGTCTCCTGCTCTGTAAAAGAGCAAGGCTGCAAAACTCAGGTTCCTCTTAGCTCTGAAGTTGTATGCGTCTAGGATACTAGGAAAAGCTAATAAGAGAAGAGTGATAACAAGAACATTTGGAAGAAAAGCAAGGAAGACAAGTAGCCAAACACGAAGAACTCCTCTGACTTTCTTCACATTGGCAATAAGAATTCTAACCACCTTCAGTGCAGGAAAAAAATAACACCTTTCTGAATCCTCAAGAAAACAGTCTTTGTTAATTCACCACCAAAAACTCTGTATCAAATGAGACAGACAAACATATCAGTTCTTTTTCTTTCTCTCTCTTCCTCTATGTATAGAAAAAAATGAATTTTTTATCTCTCTAAAACTGAGCAAATTTTTTTAAAGATTTTATTTATTTGACAGAGAGAGAGAGAGAGAGAGCCCACACAAGCAGGGGGAGTAGCAGAGAGAGAGAGAACCAGGCTCTCCACTGAGTAGGGAGTCTGATGCAGGGCTCGATCACAGGACCCTGAGATCATGACCTGAGCAGAATTCAGACATCCAACAGACTGAGCCACCCAGGCGCCCCTGAAACTGAGGATATTTTTTTAAAAAGATTTTATTTATTTACTTGAGAGAGAGAGAGCATAAGCAGGGGAGATGCAGAGGGAGGAGCAGACTTCCCACTAAGCGGGGAGCCCAACGTAGGGCTCTATCCTAGGACCCAGTGATCATGACCTGAGCTAAAGGCAGATGCTTAACCGATTGAGCCACCCAGGTGCCCTGAAACTGAGCAATTTTTAGTGAAAATATTTCAATAGCACAATAAACCAATGCATCGTGAACCTATGGAAAGAAAAAAGAAAGAAAAAAGAGGAAATGAAAGGAAAGGAGGAAGGAAGAACAAATGAAGAAGGGAAGAGGAAGAAGGGAAAGAAGAAGAGAAAGGAATGGGGACAGAAGCAAGGAGAAAAGAACTTACTTGGACGTCGCTCATAAAGATAATGTTCTCTTTCGAGAAATGGAACAGGCATGTTTGGACTTGGCTTGAAGAAAACTCTCCCCAGTGGAGTTAACTTAGGTAAATGTAGTAAAAGAAACATGTGGTACCATTTACTACAGTTTCCAGGACTGACTGGAGTCTCACTCCTCTTCACCCACAAATTTTGCACCATTTCCTAGAACTACATTGGGCTTTTTACCTCTTTTTGGCAGATATTTCACAGTTTGAGAATGAGGTCCATTTTCATCTTGTGTACTTAACAGCCAACCAGTTCCAGTGCAAATCTGGACCTTTCCCTGTGGCTGAAGTTCTGCTCCTATGCTCAGGGCTACTGGGCAGCCCAGTTCTGCCCTTGTTACCTGCTGACAGCTAACATCCTTTACTGGGTGCTGCTGTTCACTTCCTGCCAGGCCATCAGGGAACATCAGCCCTTAGCGATCCTTACTCTCCTCAACAATGTGTGCCCACCACCACTTGGGCACTTTGGCTATTTGGCATCAAACTCCTCAACCTTGATCCCAATTCCAGTCATTTGCTGTGATTACATATGGCTAACCTTCCATATTTTAGCAATTGTGGTTTTTGTTTTTGTTGTTTGTTTGTTTGTTTGTTTGCTTTACCAAACTTCCAGAATATTAGGCAATAGGTTGCTTCATCACCCTGGGGAAATTGTGAGTTGGTCATGGAAGTATTCAGCTTGAATATAACCCTTGAAGAGAGAACTAGTCATGCAGCAGTGAGAATGCAGTTAGCTGATAACCCCTGGCAGCACAGGTGTTGGGGTCATCTGCAATGTTAGAGCTGAGGCTAGGGCATTTGAATGGAGAAGGAAGTTCGTTAACTTGAAGACACTCCCTCAGGATATCTTCCCTAACACACTGGAAAGGACTCCAGGTCTTAATGGAAATTACTTGTTAGGGTTATTCCTTGAAGCCAGGGATTAATGGCCCATGGTGAGTGAAGTTGAAATCCCTGAATTTCCATAGCAGATGGTTCAGAAAGAGATTAAAGGACTGAGAAAACTGGATATTCTCAAGTGAATGTTATGTGATGAGAAAAGACACATCAAATTCTCCCCACACAGTGAGAAAGCACAGAGGATTCACCCAGAATGTGCTGGTGAGAGGGTCCCTAGAATTACTGAGAATTGCAGTGATGACCTCCTCTGAAAGCTAGCGCTGATGGTTGGGGGGTAGGCAAAGGGCTGGGTCCACTGATAGAAATAAGGATGATGGGACCAGGAAGCAATAGAGGTCAGGTGGATTCAATTAACCACTGGAAGTCGAGGGGAGGCAATTTTGCTAAAAATCAGGGAGGCTTCTTCTGCTGAATATCATGGAGATGATTAATAATATATAGCATCCTTAGAAACAAAATAGAGACAAAATAGATAGGCAGGCAATAAGGGTACCACTTATTATATGCACTAATAATTTTTTTTTTAAAGAATAGAAGAGCAAGGGGCTGAAGGAATTTACCCTATTAAAAAGTAAAGATCTACTGCCCAAGTCCCAGACCTAAAAACATACAAGTAGATGGTCAATAAACTCAAAATTTTTTCATTGAAAAATCTAATAGTTTGGCTATACCCTGGCAGGACAAAGCAAAAGAAAATAATATCAATATCCAGAATGCGAATGATACATCACTACAGGTCCTACACATATTAAATGTAATTAGAATATTGTGGAATAATAATTTCACACCAATAAATTTATACAATTCCTCAATAAAACAACTTAAAGTTGACACAAGCACTAAGAGAATAGCTAAACAGACTTAAATTTATTAACAACAGTTAATCTAAACTCCCGTCCCCCAAAGCAAAATCATTCTCATCCCAGATGCTATCAGTAATAAAAATCTCCAACTATTTAAGGAAGAAATAAATGGAATCTTACACAAACTCTTTGATAAAGTGGACCACACCCAAATTTACTTTATGATGCAACATAACTTAGATACCAGAATATGACAGGGATATTACAAGGTGGAAACTTATAGGTCAATCTCTTTTACGAAAAAGATGAAATACATTTTAATAAACATTAGCAAGCCAAATTCAGTGATATACAAAAAAGGAAAGAGAAAAAGAAATAAACCATAATCAAGTTGCATATATTCTAGTAATTAAGTTTGGTTACCACAGGGAATCATCATGGTAATTTCCATATTAATGAAATTAAGGAAAGAAAATTTGATACTCTCAATACAAACACAAAGAATCTATGTTAATCTATGTTAAAATTCAAGTCCCATTCTTGTCCATACCATATGACCAGATATTCCTATTATTTCATTAGTGAATAATAGACATTGAATCATTAGGTCTATTTATTGAAGTATAAAGAAGTCATGATAATAAGATGTTAAAAATATAACTATATATATTTGTTCTTTTGTGTGTAGTGTCCATTCAATTTTAGGTGTCATATTTGACTTGCTCTCCACAACAACTACAATTTATCCTAGCAGCTGTAGCTGTTTGAGACTCAGTTTCCCATGCCTCTTATCCCAATGTAGTATATAATTTCAGGATCAGGATCTTCCCCATAAGACTTATTCTATGACAATGAAAAAGAATATTTATTCTCAAGTATTAGGATATATTGCTTATTTCTGTATTCTGTAAAGTAGGTATTATATGTCTCTTTTCCCAAAGAGAAAGGTTAATTTTTTTTTATGTCTTTAGGAGACTGGAAACAAAGCAATGACAGTATTTGGAAAGTAAATTATTGTTCTATTTAGGAATTTCTTCTCTCAGAGAACTGGTAATCTAGTTTCTGAATCACTTCATTTTAAGTGTGGGCTATTCCTTAGAGATTTTCCAGTGAAACCTTATTTTACAGATGAGGAAATGGAAGTTGATGTTATCAAGCAGGATTAATTAAGACTGAGTCTGGACGAGGACTTAGAAAATCTTGGTTTCTTCTAATGTTCTTTTCCCTATGCAACAGATGATCTTCTCTATTTCTCACTGAATTAGCAGAAGAGGTAATTATAAGATAAATCACACTTTTAAAACCTCAAATGAAATAAGAGTAAATTAAAATACATGAAAACAATCAGAGAATTCTCCTATTTGCTTAATTTAATAATTCCCTAACTAATGGTATACAAAATACTTGCTCTGAGTTAAAAAGTGTAAGGATTAAAGGGTGCTCTAGGGATTAAAAAAAACCCTCAAATCAAAGATAGGTTATATAGGATGTATAGAATGTGCATACTCTGGGAGGAAAAATGGCGTTTTAGGATGCAAGAAAATATATAGTGTTGCTTGACTGAGATCATCTTTTGATACATGATTATCCATCCCAGAGTTACCATGAGAGCGCTGAAAATAAAGAAAACTTGATTGGAAAAGGAGTCAGTGAGCCCTGAAGGGGGAGCTCATACACACAACCACTCAACCTAAGAAGTATATCTCATATTCCCTAACAAGAAGAAGCTTACTTCACATACCCCAACAGGAGGAAGGAAGAATTTCTCCTTGCCCAGCAACCACCACACTAAGAAACTACCACAATAAGAAATCATCCCACTAAGCCCCCGAGAAGTCCTGTCGGTCCCTCACAGCTTCCTCCTTTCCCCTATGAAAGCAAGTCCCTCTCCTCTGTTTTCTGGACTTGAAGGTGCTTTGCCATAGTTTGCTTATCCTGAATTACAGTTCTCTGCTATTCCAGGGTGAACTCGTTTTGCTGGTAAAATAGCTGGCTCTTTTGTATTTTTAAGGTCAATATTGCCAGTTCAGGATCTGGTTTACGAAAACAATTTTCCCTTTCACCTATCCAAAAACCACTTCTTGGCAAAAGCAGAGGAGGAGCACGAGCAAATCAACCTTGGAATGAGAGAGCATGAAAAGTTCAGAAAATATCAAGAGGACTGAGTTTAGAAGCAGCTTTTAATGTAGTTAGAAGCCAGAGGTTAGAGGTGTAGGCGGAGATCTGATGATAAAGGCTTCTGTGGTAGTCATTAGGTTGCGCACTGCCCAACTATCATTCTCCTCTGAACACACAGTAGGATTGTGTTTTCTAGCTCTATGAGACTAGATCTGACTATAACACTGGGGAGCAGAAGTGACGATTGGGGATTCTTGGCCAGAGTACTTGATTTCTGGTTTGAGAACCTTCAGAACTCTTTTGTTCTGGTTTGGTATCCAACAACATTCCAGAGAGTGGCTGTCCTTTTAGCCACATTTCCTGAATAAACATATTAAGTAAAGATTCCCTGATGACCCATGATGGATGTTACATTTGTGAAAAATAAAAGTGTTGTTTTAAAGTTTTGATTTAGGGTGTGGCTCTTGCCGTGGTGCAACCTAGCCTGCCTGAGACAGTTTCTTTTCTTTTTTTTTTAAGATTTTATTTATTTATTTGACAAAGAGAGACAGTGAGAGAGGGAACACAGCAGGGGGAGTGGGAGAGGGAGAAGCAGACTTCCCGCTGAGCAGAGAGCCCGATGCGGGGCTCGATCCCAGGACCCTGGGATCATGACCTGAGCCGAAGGCAGACGCTTAACGACTGAGCCACCCAGGCGCCCCCTGAGACAGTTTCTTAAGACACTCTGGAATTTGGGGCTGTATACTGTCCACAGAGGAGTTTAGTTACAGCTGAGCCATGATGTATGACCATGCCACTCAGATGCCCCCTCAAGGAAGAACTTGTCACAGCAACAGGGCTGAATCTCTCAGTTGCTTCAACAGGAGACTGTTTGGGCTGTAATATAAGCAGCTCACCTATGCTCTCATCTTTCTGTGGGCAATTGCATCTAATGGCTCATTGTGACCCGTTTTAAAGGCTTAAACATTTCTGGCTAATTCTAGACAACTTTGATGAGCTGGTTTTGCTCAGCACTGCCTGAGGAGTTGGTGGAGGCTGTACTTGGGCTTCTATCACAGCTCAACTTCTCCCCTGGCCAAACCTGCTTCCTTCCTCTTCCTTCTTATGGGTGGACACCAAAAACTGCCAATGGAATTCTCCTGAAAGAGCAGTGGCCTGTCCCAACCCCTCCAGAGTACATAAGGGCAGCCTCTGAAGACAGGAGCTATTCCGGGGGACCACCTGGGCTCGCCTGGCCCACGTGGATCCCTCAAGCTCTCCCCAGAGACCCCAGGAAGTCTTGAAAACCAAGTGGCACCTCCAGGCACCTCCAGGACGAACGTCCGGCAGCCCCGAGCAAGCCTTGGGGGAAATCATTAGTTTTCAGGCCTTAGAGCAAAGCATTACATCCACCTCTGAAATCCCGGAGGACCAATCAGGGTCTTGGCGGGACAGAACCTGGACCCCCAGGGAGCTGCAGGAGGAAGACGCTAACACGCGGCGTCCCGCCTCCTCCGGGTCCCCGCTCCTGGCACACAGGCCTGGAGCCCGGCGGTGCCCGAAGGCTGGCAGGCTGTCCGGGGGTGCTCTGGAGGAAGGGGCCGCTGCCGCTCCACAGGAGTGCCCGCAGGCTCACACTGCCCAGCTCGCCGGCTTAGGTCGCCCTGCCAAGGAAACTGGGAAGAGCGCGGCCTCCAGCCTCCACGGAGGGGACGCGAGGCGGCATAGAAGGCGGCCCAGGCGGCGGGCGAGGGCCACTCCCTCTCCCACGGGTCGTGCAGCCTGAACTGGGCCACGCCCGGTGACCCACCTGCACCCTGGCCCCGGGAGGCCCGCAGCAGGCCTCAAAGACTCACCTCTGAGCGCGCGGACACGTCGGCCTCGGCGGCGACACATCTCCAGTGACACCCTGCGTCGGACCAGGGCACGGAGCCGGAGTCCCCAAGGACCTGAGCCGGCAGCGCTTCCGAGGTGCCGACCCGGAGCCCCCCGTGGGGGGGGGCGCCCCGGGAAACAGTCCTTAGCCTTCACGCCTTCTGGCTCCAGAGACCTGCCAGCCGCCCGCCAGCTGTCCGCCTCAGCCAGCCTCGGTGCTGGTGACATGCTCCCCACAAGCGCGCCGGTCCTGGGTCCTGGCGCCGCCCGCCCGCTGCAGGGAGGCAGGAGGGCCCTGCACCCGCGGTGGGCGACACAAAAGGAGAACTGTCGCTGGAGAGCCAGGGCGCGGCGCCCAAGAGGTGACCTCGGACACGGGGATCAAGGAGGGTCTGGGGAGTCGCGTGTCTGGCAACAGAGAGGCTCGCGTCCGAGCCTCCAGAGGAGCTGGCCAGGCGGGATCCAGAAGGTTCTGAAAGGAGAAGTCCAGCTTCCTGCAGACCTGGGCCGCACGTAAGAATCTCTCTCCCTGGCTGGGTCCAGTGCCTTGAGAAACCGAGACGCGCGTGCGGGAACCCGGGAGGCGCCAAGGGGCCCGGGCCAGACCCGGACTCAAGCAGGCGGGCGAGGAGTGGCTGCTGGAGGGGGCCAAGTGAGGGCCGAGGCCAGGCCGCGAGTCCCAGGACCCGGCAGGTGGGTACCAGGTGCCAGGGAAGGCTGCTACCAGGTGGAGCGCTGGAGTCTGGGGCGCCCTCCAGTCAAAGGGGAGATGGTCTGACCTGGAGCTCCCTGCCCTCCATCTGCCCTCCAGTGTGTGCCCTCGACTCTTTTTTTTTTTTTTTTAAAGATTTTATTTATTTATTTGACAGAGAGAGACACAGTGAGAGAGGGAACACAAGCAGGAGGAGTAGGAGAAGGAGAAACAGGCTCCCTGCTGAGCAGGGAGCCCGATGCGGGGCTCGATCCCAGGACACTGGGATCATGACCTGAGCTGAGGGCAGGCGCTTAATGACTGAGCCACCCAGGCGCCCCAAAATGAGTACAAGTAACTTACTTTCTTTTTTTTTTTTTTTTAAGATTTTATTTATTTATTTGAGACAGACAGAATGAGAGACAGAGAGCATGAGAGGGAGGAGGGTCAGAGGGAGAAGCAGACTCCCTGCCGAGCAGGGAGCCCGATGCGGGACTCGATTCTGGGACTCCAGGATCATGACCTGAGCCAAAGGCAGTCACTTAACCAACTGAGCCACCCAGGCGCCCAGTTGTGCCCTTGACTCTTTTGGAAGGTCCCAAGTTCTCTCTTAGCCTCAACTCCTTTTTAAACTAGACTGTTTAAAAAAAAAAAAAAAAAGTTACTTCAAAAGGAAAGCTAAAAAAGTTTTGCTTCAGTTAAAAGAAAAAAAAAAAAAAGACACTACCTAATAAATATGCTATACGATGAACTCAGAAAGCAATGGCGTGGAAAATTGGTGCACCGGCCTGAGAAAGCAGGCCAAGGATGGTGTGTTGCAGATGGATCGCATGTCACTGGGCAGCAGCGAGGTCTTGGCAATGGTAGCATTTGCAGCCCCTTCTGTCATTGTGCAGTGTGGTGGCCCTACTACCCAAACTCTCATCAAAGAAGTGGATGATTGTTTTGAGACTCAGCTAATGGTCTAAGGAAGAAAAGGAGAAGGGCTCAAAGCCCTGTGTGAAAACTAGAGGGTCTTCTTTGTAGCATGCCGTAGGTTCTTACCTTCTGCATTGAAGTTTAGAGAAAGCCAAAGACAACTGCCAGAACTTAATTATCAGATAGCTAAGTGACAAAGAATGTCATATCACTAATCAAGGTGTTTCTGTTACCAATGTCAGGACTGTCATTGGGGAAGAATGGGACTCTAACATCTGGGATGGGGACACATGGATTCCATGCTGGGAGGAACTTGAATATCCAGATTCACCTGAAGCCTGTGATCATTCAGAAGTAGCCCACCATGTCCTTTCAGAGTGAGTATCTCACTCCTACTTAAAGATAATGAAGATGCTTTTGCTCTTTAGTACACCCTTCTACTCACAAGCAGTCCCCACTTTTCCTGTAGGACACTAAGTCTTTACCCAGTTTTAAGCAACTGAATGATCTAGCCAAGAACATATTAGGTTGATACAAGAAGAAAGGGACTATACCACTAAGAGTGGCAAGACTGAGACAGCATGAATTGGCAACAGCTGGAAGGCATATGCATGAGAGTAGATTCTGAGGGTGGTTATTTTGGGGACTAGGAGGCAATATTGGATAATGGAGAGTTGTTTGTTTTGTTTTGTTTTGTTTGGAGCATTGTTCCAAGATACTGGTTTTTATACCCTGACAAAGACCTTAGGAGATCCTTCAACCATCTACTCAATACTAGGATGGTTCCTAGAAGCATGTGTAAAACAATGGCCCATAATATGTGAAATTTACTACTAGGTTTTTATCCAAAGGATACAAAAACAGTGATTCAAAGGGGCACATGTACCCCAATGATTATAGTAGCAATGTCCACAATAGCTGAACTATGGAAAAAGCCCAGATGTCTATCTACAGATGAATGGAGAAAGAAGATGTTGTATATATACACATTGGAATGTTACTCAGCCATCAGAAAGAATGAAATTTTGCCATTTGCAATGACGTGGATGGAACTGGAGGGTATTGCAAAATAAGTCAGTCAGAGAAAGACAAATACCCTATGATTTCACTCATATGTGGAATTTAAGAAATAAAGCAAATGAACATAGAGGAAGGGAAGGAAAAAAAAAATAAGATGAAAACAGAGAGGGAGGCAAACCATAAGAGACTCTTAACTGTAGGAAACAAACTGAGGGTTGCTGGAGGGGAGGTTTGTGGGGGGATGGGGTAATTGGGTGATGGACATTAAGGAGGGCACTTGATGGAATGAGCACTGGTGTTATATGCAACTGATGAATCACTAAATTCTACCCCTGAAACTAATAAGACACTATATGTTAACTAAGTTGAATTTAAATAAAAAATTACAATTTTAAAAAATAAAATAAGTATCTGAATCACCATGGCATACTGTGGAGAAAAGATTTAGAAGTCTCAGGGAGGCGGCCACACCCTACAGGGGTGCCATGCAGCATTGGATAGCATGGATATAAAATACTCAGCATTTTTGGCTCAGTATGGGACACATTTTCTGATTTACTCCAGAGCCCCTCAGGCTAGCCAGCATTGTTGTTGGAACCTCATAGATCAACTTTTCCCTTTGTTCCATCCTGCTTCCTTCCTCCCCTTTCCATAGGGATTAATTCCAATTGCACTCCATCATAAGCATCCTGCACACTAATCTTCATCCCAGAGTGTGCTTCCTGCAGAAGCTAATTTGTGATGTATGATTATAAGCATCTGGAAACAAATTTATGGGTAAGTGAGTTGTTGAGCACCACTTGCCAGTCATCACACCAAAGAGAATTAAGTATCATCATCCCCATTTTACGAATGAAAATGTTGAGATTATATATATATATATATATATATTATATATATATGATTATATGACTTATTCATGATTAACTAATAATATTAACTATACAAAGTTTCATATTTTCATGGCAAAAGTTCTTTTTCTGACACATTGTTCTCTATATAATGGTCCTCCAGAAAAAATCTGCAGAAACCTTGTGGTTACACAAAGCTTCAATGAGAGTCAAGAGAACAAAGCTTAGTGACATCCACCCTACTTAAGCCAAAGCAAAACCACCATTATCCATTTTAATACGGTGAGAAATGATTTGTTCAGAAGAGAAGCTACTGCTACCAAAACCCAAAAAAACAACAAAAAAACAACTGAAAATCACTGCCCTGCCATGACAAAATACAATTCACTGAGCTTAGCAGAAAATTGAAAGTGAGTTATCATCCTGAATATTTTAATACATATACACACACACACGCGCGTGCGCACACGTTCATTGTGGCTATTACAAATGACAAAATGACATTTTGTGACTTTTTTAAAAAAGATTTTATTTACCTCTTTGGTTAGATTTATTCCTAGGTATCTTATGGTTTTGGGTGCAATTGTAAATGGGATCGACTCCTTAATTTCTCTTTCTTCTGTCTTGTTGTTGGTGTATAGGAATGCCACTGACTTCTGTGCATTGATTTTATATCCTGCCACTTGACTGAATGGGTGATAGACACTGGGGAGGGTATGTGCTATGGTGAACGCTGTGAATTGTGCAAGACTGTTGAATGTCAGATCTGTACCTCTGAAACAAATAATGCAATATATGTTAAGAGAAAAAAAAAAAGAAGGTAGCAGGAGGGGAAGAATGAAGGGGGGGAAATTGGAGGGGTAGACGAACCATGAGAGACGATGGACTCTGAAAACAAACTGAGGGTTCTAGAGGGGAGGGGGGTGGGAGGTTGGGTTAGCCTGGTGATGGGTATTGAGGAGGGCACGTTCTGCATGGAGCACTGGATGTTATGCACAAACAATGAATCATGGAACACTACATCTAAAACTAATGATGTAATGTATGGGGATTAACATAACAATAAAAAATTTAAAAAATAAAAATAAAAAAAAGATTTTATTTACTTATTTGACAGAGAGAGAGAGAGCGAGCACAAGCTGGGGGAGCGTCAGGCAGAGGGAGAGGGAGAAGCAGGCTCCCCGCTAAGCAAGGAACTCAATATGGGGCTTGATCCCAGGACCCTGGGATCATAACCTGAGCCGAAGGCAGATGCATAACCAACTGAACCACCCAGACGCCCCCTGCAACTTTTCTTTATGAGTCTTTTAATTTTATTGTTCTTTATCTGTTCAGTAAATTAACTGTGGTTAATTTTACCAAGATTATTATAATCATGTGCTCTTATTAGTTACAATATTTGTAATAATAAAATCATTAACTTTATTATAATATTTATGGGTATAAATATACTGTGAGAAAACAAGTAACTTTGAAATCCAAAGGGTTTAAGAATATAAATATTAAACTGGAATATAAAATGTCTAAAATCATTTCAGTTTTTGAAGTACACTTAAGATCAATGTTACAAAGATAATTATGCACACAGAAGATTTATAGGATGCCTGGATATCAATTATTTTATGAAGAATTATAATCATATCTTAAAATTATATTTTTGACTGAAAATATCCCCAATTTTATTTTCAGTAAACTTAATTTCCACTTTATCAGTATAAAACTCTTTCAAATGTTTAATTTTATATATCATAGGATATATGCTTTTATACATTACTTAATATTTTAATATAGTCCAAAGTAAAATAAACCAAAATGGAACAAAACAACAAAATGTAGAGAGATAGTTCAACTCAATGACCAAAGATGATATTGAACACATTTGAATAACCATATGCCCACATGAAACAATTTTTATTTCCCAAAATAGAAATAACAGTCAATTTTTAGCATGACAACTGAAGTACTATGTTCATGGGAAAGAAATTCCATTTTCAATATTTCAAAAATACTAAATTAGTTTATGTATTTTGAAAAACTTTTGAAGAAACAATCAGAACATCAGAAAAAGAGATATTGGCTGTAAAGTACAAAAAACTTCAATTTCAGCAAACCTCAAGACTTCATGCTTCTGAATCAGAAGTCTAAATATTTAAGAAAGACAATCTTCGAGGTTTAACTTGAGAGAAGTATCCACCTTTGATCCAGTAATTGTGACCAGCATGATTATATTACAAGTAGAGTTAGTAGTTATTAAATTATGTGAGCAGTGTTGAGAAAAGACTTTGCAGAGAAAGGGAGTCAATGTGAGCTTGGAAAATAGTTCGTAAGACATATGTTCAGGGGAAGAAAGAAAAAAGAGATACAGATGGAGATGGAAAAAAAGATTAGGATTTTCTCTTCATTTAATTACTTAATATAGTTATTTTTTTAATTGAAGTATAGTTGACACATGATGTTACATTAGTTTCAGGTGTACAACATAGTGATTTAACAAGTCTATACATTATGCTGTGCTCACCCCAAGCTTAGCTACCATCTGTCACTATACAATGCTATTTGATAATACCACTGACTATATTCCCTATGCTGTACCTTTATCCCTGTCACTTATTGAAGGAATTTCTCTTAAAAACCCAGAGAAATCCATGCTAGATGATGACCATTCCCTACAACCATTGCCTTCTCTTCCCTGTCTCCTTTGCTAACTACTGCAATAGCTTTCTAACTTACCCCAGGATCCACTTGCAAGGCTCTTCATTTTCAGTAGTGGAGGAAGAATGATATTCTACAAATGCAAAAGAGTTGTGACATTTATTTCCTTAAAACCTTTTAAGAACTTCCCACTGCCCCTGAGAGCAATGACCAAAATTCTTTTTTTTTTTTTTTTTTGATGTAGTGTTCCATGGTTCATTGTTTGCATATAACACCCAGTGCTCCATGCAGAACGTGCCCTCCTTAATATCCATCACCAGGCTAACCCATCCTCCCACCCCCCTCCCCTCTAGAACCCTCAGTTTGTTTCTCAGAGTCCATAGTCTCTCATGGTTCGTCTCCCCCTCCGATTTCCCCCCCTTCATTCTTCCCCTCCTGCTATCTTCTTCTTCTTTTTTTTTCTTAACATATATTGCATTATTTGTTTCAGAGGTACAGATCTGTGATTCAACAGTCTTGCACACTTCACAGCGCTCACCATAGCACATACCCTCCCCAGTGTCCATCACCCAGCCACCCCATCCCTCCCACCCCCCACCACTCCAGCAACCCTCAGTTTATTTCCTAAGATTAAGAATTCCTCATATCAGTGAGGAATGACCAAAATTCTTAGTTTGGTGTGCAGAGTAATGCCATAGACTTCTCCAGCCTCATTTGCTTATGTATTTCTCCTTGCTCACTGTGTTTTATCAGGCGGACTTTCCTCAGTTCCCACAAACTGGGCATGCAATTTTCTCTGAACTTCTTTCTGAATTTATCAACCCCTACTTATCTTCATCTCTCCACTTAATTCTTAAGTTCTTCCTGGCCTTCCATGACACTTACAGACAGTATCTGATTCCTGATATACACTGTCAACTCTTGATTTTTTTTTAAAAAATGTGTCTTTCATTATTACAAAGTTTTATATGCCCAACTAATGTGAAACTGCACTGATAAACTGTAGGCTCCAAGAAGGCAGACCATAGGTCTATTTTTATTGCCTTGTTGGTGCTTACATCCAGCACAGAAAATCTCAACAAATGTTTTGTTGATCATATGAATGATTAAATAAATAGAAACAATTGATTCTTATTGTATGAGTATTAGATCCAATCTAATCTTAGTTCACATGCGAGTTCTTATTTTCTGTTTCCAGGAATAAAACTTGGAGTAGAGGCACTCATAAATAAATAAATAAATAAATAAATAAATAAATAAATAAATAAATAGGAAGTAGAGCTCTAGATCTAAGGAACAATCCAGAGCCAAACCTTGTATGATTCCATGGTAAATTTTACATGGTCTATGTAGTTGGTGCCCCCTGGAATGAAGAAGCCATACCCAATGTTCCTTGAGATCCCTGACTCTATGAGTGGGTAAAATACTGGTAAGTCTTAATGTTACTTCCTATCTTTTCTGGGCCAATTTTTTTTTTAAAAATACAAACAGAGGTAAGGGAGAAGAGGAGAATACCAAGCTGAAGAGGAAGGATTGTATTTTAACAACGTAGTGTAATGCAGGTGGGTGTAATGCAGTTGATAGTAGAGAAAGGTGGAGCATGTTTCTATTAGTCTGCAAGTCCTTGAAGAATCAATCAAAATATTTTATTATTTTTTTCATATGCTATATTTTGAATATAAATGCAAGCTGTGTGGTTATAACAACATTTTGTCAGCTGAATTTATAGCTAAGGTAATCAGGCCACAACTAAATTAGGGGGATGTTTTTAGTGACCGAAGACAAGATTTTATTACAAATTGGTATTTATACACAAATAGAGTTTCAGGTTCATGTTGCTATACCAGTAAGAGGGTAATCGCCCTAGGTACAGAGAGGATTCATCTGAATTGAAGTGTTTATGTATGTACTATTTCACAGTATTCATTTTCCTAAGACATTAGATGGATAAGCAAATACCTTAAAATGAAAACTAGTTCTATATTTTTGTCATCATCAAATATGTTTGTCATCATCAACATCATTATCACCATTATCATTTTACCTAAAACATATTTCTGTTACTTAGATCAGAATGTACTTCCATTTAGCAGTTTGGGGCCTTTAAAGGATTGCCTTGATAAACAACTGAAAGCAAGACAAGCTTGATTTAAAGGTTTGGCAAAACATTTCTGTTCCCCTAACCCCTGCCAGAATCATAGGTGTAGGCAATTTAACATATGAAACCATATGCAGATATAGTAGTCCTAAGATAAAATATAATATAATAGTTCCCAAATATAATAGTTTCCAGTTTTAATATTTCCCTCCTAAAGTCAGAAAAAAACAACCTGAATTCCAAAACAACTCTCAGGGTTATTAGTTACAATTTTTGAAATAGTATCTTTCTGAGAGAAAAACACAAAGATCTTGTTGTGATTTAAGAATAATAGTTAAAAGTCACAAGTGGTTATATTCATCTTTACTTTTCCCCTAAACAAAGGAAGGAACAAAGTCATTAACTACATGGTAGGCATTAGGGAAGTTTCAAGGTGATAATGAGGCATTAAAGGTGTCCTGGAATAGCTTTACACATAATATTAAATTTAATCCTCCTAAGTATCCAGTAAAATAGGTTATACTCTGTCTCCATTCTATAGATAAGAAAACTTACTTATGGTCACTCACTAAGCGAGGAAACCAGGATTGGAAATCAAGAGCTCATATTCTTAGCCACTATTTCAAAAATAATCTCTATTACCAGTGATGTCTATCAGTAGAAATTAAATGTGTTATGCCAGTAATAAGGCAAGGGCTTTAGGACAAACAATTGGAATGAAGAAGGGTGATTGCAACCACAAGAATGAAGTGAAGGAGGGACAGATTTAGACCACAAGCTGTGGGGCTGAGACCTACTTACAACTGAACTATGAAGGCACCAGTCCCAGGAATCCCACTGTACAAGGACCCTGTCGCTGCTTAATTATATTACAGTTAGAGGAGTCACGTGCGAGTTTGGAGAATAGGAAATAAAGATCCAAGGGTAGAAGAAAGCCATAGAATGAGTTTGGCAGGGGTTGTATTTGGGGTGGGATAAAGGCATGAGATCACAAGACATCAGTTTGAGAAATAATTGAGAGGCAAGACATAGACTTGAGAAAAACGAAAGCTAGTCTATGGAAGCTGACTTCTCAGAATTTCTTGGGGACCATAGAATTTAAAATTCCCCTTATTCTTATATTAGCATTTCTTTACCTGTTCTATTAATTCATAAAATGAATCTCTATTACAGGGAGACATTAAAGCAAAAAGAGTTTATGCCTCTCAAGAGATTGATATGAATGAAAAATATGGTTACCTATCCTTACAGCAGTGTTTAGGATCATCTGTAAAATCACTAGCTGGTATTTTTAATACTCCAATTAAAAATTCTCACATCCCTTGACTCTCAGTTTGATTCGAATTGATATGTGGAATTTATTTAATTTATTGAGGTCTTATAAAATCGTGGCACTCTGATAAGTGCTTTTTTTACAGAGATCATTCTTGCCTTCATTCACTGATTAAATAATTTGATTACTTTCAATATTGTAAGCATTATGCATGATTCTAGGGATACAAAAAAGAATGGCCGCATGTGTTATCCCTTGATGCTTTTGCTCTGCTGCTTCTTCTGTGAGGACCATTTATCATCTCTCTCAGATAAGCAAACACTTATCTTTCAAGACAGCTCAAAAATCACTATGTGATTATGTGATTGGATCTTTCTAATGTACTACAAGTACATAAGGGCAGGATCTTTGTCTATTTATTTTTAATTCCAATGCTAAGAAAATTATCTGAAACCAAGCTATGGTAAAGAAATGTTAATTGAATGGCTTATAAAAGTGAATGAATGAATGAATGAATGAGAGAAGTAGATGCTGTTAAGGTGGTTAACCACAGAAGGCAGATGATTACCAAACCAAATCCAACCATACATCAAAAAAAAATATCATTCACCATGATCACTTGGGATTTATTCCTGGGATTCAAGGGTGGTTCAATATTCACCAGTCAATCAACATGATACATCATATCAACAAGAAAAAGGATAAAAAACATATAATTTCAATAGATGCAGAAAAAGCATTTGACAAAGTATAACATCCATTTATGATAAAACCCCTCAACAAAGTAGGTTTAGAGGTTGCATACCACAATGTAATAAAGGCCATATGTGAAAAATCCACAGCTAATATCATACTCAATGGCAAAAAAGATTAGGAACAAGACAAGGAGTCCACTCTCACCACTTTTGTTCAACATATTGGTAGTACCATGTTGTTCAGCACTGGTAGTACTAGCCACAGCACTCAGACAAGAAGAAATAAAAGATACCCAAACTGGGAAGAAAAAAGTAAAACTTTCACTATTTGCAGATGACATGATGCTATATATAGAAAATTCTAAACAGTTCACCAAAAAACTACGAGAACTTAAGTATGAATTCAGTAAGGTCACAGGATACAAAATCAATATACAGAAATCTGTTGCATTTCTATACACTAATAAGTAGCAGAAAGCGAAGTTAAGAAAACAATACCATTTGCAATTATACCAAAAATAATGAAATACCTAATAAATAGAATAATTTATTAATTAATAAAATTAATCAAGGAGGTGAAAGATCTGTATTCTGAAAACTATAAAACATTGATGGAAAAAAATGAATACAACACAAAGAAATGGAAAGACATCCATTGGAAGATTGGAAGAAAAAATATTCTTAAAATACCTATATTACCCTAAGAAATCTACAGATTTAATGTAGTCCCTATCAAAATACCACCAGCATTTTTCACAGAACTAGAACAAACAATCCTAAAACTGTGTGGAATCGCACACAGTTTGCTATTGTAAATAATGCTACAGTAAACTCAGAACCTGAATAGCCAAAGCAGTCTTGAAAAAGAAAAACAAAACTGGAGGTATCACAATTCCAGACTTCAAGTTATATTACAAAGTTGTAGTAATCAAAACAGTATGGTACTGGCACACACCCAAAATATTTATATAGATATAGACCTATATCTATCTATCTATCTATATCTATCTATCTATCTATCTATCTATCTATCTATCTATCTATCTAT
>NW_023270415.1:76456303-76503700 GCF_011800145.1 Mirounga leonina | reverse complement strand
TATCTATCTATCTATCTATCTATCTATCTATCTATCTATCTATCTATCTATCTATGAAACAGAATAGAAAGGCCAGAAATAAACCAATTGAAAATGATATAGTCAATTAATCTTTGACAAAGGAAGCAAGACTATGCAATGGGAAAAAGACAGTCTCTTCAACAAATGGTGTTGGGAAAACTGGACAACTACATGCAGAAGAATGAAACCAGACCACTTCCTTATACCATACTCAAAAATAAACTCAAAATGGATTAAGGACCTAAACGTGAGATCAGAAACCATAAAAATCCTAGGAGAGAGCACAGCCAGTAAATTCTCTGACATTGTTCATAGCAACATTTTCTAGATATGTCTTCTGAGGCAAGGGAAACAAAAGCAAAAATAAGCTATTGGGAATCCATCAAAATATAAAACATCTGCATATCAAAGGAGTCAACAAGACTAAAGACAACCTACTGAATGGGAGACGATATTTGAAAATGACACATCTGATAAAGGATTAGTATCTAAACTATATAAAGAATTTATATGGCACCTGGGTGGCTCAGTTGGTTAAGCAGCTGTCTTCTGGTTCAGGTCCTAATCCCAGAGTCCTGGGATCGAGTCCTGCATGAGGTTCCCTGCTCAGTGGGGAGTCTGCTTCTTCTCTCTCCCTCTGCTCTCTCTCTCCATCAAATAAATAAATAAATAAAATCTTAAAAAAAAAGAATTTATATAACTCAACACTAAGAAAAAAAAATAATCCAATTAAAAATAGGCAGAAGACATGAATTTACATTTCTCCAAAGAAGACGTATAGATGAAGGGCGCCTGGGTGGCTCAGTTGGTTAAGCGACTGCCTTCGGCTCAGGTCATGATCCTGGAGTCCCAGGATCGAGTCCCGCATTAGACTCCCTGCTCAGCAGGGAGTCTGCTTCTCCCTCACCCTCCCCCATCTCATGCTCTCTCTCTCTGTCTCATTCTCTCTCTCAAATAAATAAATAAAATCTAAAAAAAAAAAAAGACATATAGATGGCCAACAAAAACAAGAAAAGATGCTCAACATCACTCATCATCAGGGAAATGCAAATTAAAAACACAATGAGCTATCACTTTACACTTGTCAGAATGGCTATAATCAAAAACACAAGAAACAACCAGTGTTGTGGCAAGGATGTAGTGAAAAAGGAACACTCATGCACTCTTGGTGGGAATGCAAACTGGTGCAGCCACTGTGGAAAACAGTATGGAGGTCCCTCAAAAAATTAGAAAGAGAACTACCTTATGATCCAGTAATTGCTGGGTATTTATCCAAGGAATGTAAAAACACTAATTCAAAAAGATATATGCAGTCCTATGTTTACTGTAGCATTATTTACAATAGCAAAATTTTGGAAGTAGCCCAAGTGTCTGTTGATAGATGAATGGATAAAGAATAATAATAATTATATATATATAAATTTATATATTTATTTATATTTATATATATATATACATATTACTGAGCCAGAAAAAAGAATGAAATCTTGTGATTTTCAACAACATGGGTGTATCTAGGGTATAATGCTAAGACAAATGAGACATTCTGAGAAAGATAAATACTATATGATTTGACTCATACGCAGAATTTGAGAAACAAAACAAATGAACAAAGTAAAAAAGGAGACAAACCGAAAAAACCAGACTCTTAACTATGGAGAACAAACTTACGGTTATCAGAGGGCAGGTGGGGGGTGGGTTGAATAGATGAAGGGGATTAAGATTGCACTTAGGATGAGCTATGTAGAGTTGAATGAGTAATGTAGAGAATCGTGGAATCACTATATTGTACACCTGCAATTAATATAATGCTGTATGTTAACTATACTGGAATTTAAATATAATGAGTTAAAAAGAGAAGGAATATGATTTCATCATTGTATGGTATGTACACAAACTGATAAGAAAGAACAATGAAGTAAGCACAAATTAATGCAATACAATGGAAAGGGCACTTGCCTCAAATGGAGTGGTTAGGGAAAACTTCTCAGAAGAGGTTATTTTGATGATGACACACGATGGAGTATTAGGAGTTAATTGGGAAAATAAGGATGGAGGTAACGGAGCAGAGAAATAGCTTTTAAAGGTTTTCCTTGCTAACATTTTGGGTACTCCAGGACTTTGAAGATTGTAAGTCTGTTTTTCCACACTATCACTCTGTCCCACCTCCAAATCAGCCATCCCTGGGTTAGATGAAGAATAACTGTTTTTGAGAGCCTTAACTGTATGCCTACATAGGTAGATACACACAGACGCAGACACAGGCACTCACATATACATATATATGTATGTACTTAGATTCTAGATACATAGACAGTTTATTTTAATCTATAAGCCAATTTTACATTTAGAAGTCGGAGGCCCAGAAAAGATAAGGTCGTCACCATACTCTTCAGTTGATACGTGATCTCCCTGAAGGTTTGTGTCACAGCAAACCTCGAAATAGATATGGTTATACATTTGAAATGTATTTTAAGATCTAAATTGCATTTATATTCTGAAAATATGTTTTATTAACTGCCAAACCTGGCAGCTTATAAAAATAAGTAACTATTTCAACCTCAACAATCCTTTATCTGCATTATTAAAAAGCATGAAGTAGTCTTGGAATATTTCTTAGATACTGAAATAAACTCTCAAATTACTTGTTATTGACATTCAAAGGGTAAATTTTCTAAAATCCACTAGTACAGTTATCTGAAGTGACTACATGTTATGTAAATGCCACACAACTTCTTTAACATCTTGTGTTGTGGACTCAAATCAAAACAAGAAGGCATTGAGAGGATATTCATATTGGCCTATATGGAGATGTACTATAATAAAGAAGAAACCTAATTTGTTCATGCAAATGGCTTCAATCCACAGACTTTTAAGCATCTCCTTAGTGCTTTGGAACTTGAGAAAAAGAAATTAACACCCAATAAGACTGACATTAATGATGAGGAACAATAAAGAATGGACTTTAATAAGAACACCCTGTCCCTCAGATGAAAGCAATATGAAACACGTAGTCCAATCTTGATTAGAGTACAATTTC
Organism: Mirounga leonina; assembly: GCF_011800145.1. Classification (NCBI taxonomy): domain Eukaryota; kingdom Metazoa; phylum Chordata; class Mammalia; order Carnivora; family Phocidae; genus Mirounga; species Mirounga leonina. The sequence continues at coordinate 76,500,639 of NW_023270415.1, read as the reverse complement.
TGGTTTTGAGGTTAATAGTTTGAAGAAAATTATCCATAATTAGAGTTTTCAGAAATATGCCAATAAAACAATGACACTAGATACGAAGTCTCATAATAGAAAAGATTCAAGTACACATTTAGAAGGAATAATTCTAGAGATAAGCAAAAGGTCGAGAAAAATGTTTCGAGGAGATGCACTATAGTGGAACAAATTGATCATCTGTTGACCTTATCAGACAATACTGACCCCATCAAATAGCATAAATCATGAATTAAGAAATGATATCTACTGCTATGGCCATTGAACTTCACCAGAAAATAGATTTCCTTCTATTTGGATATATTGTCATGTGGTAATTCAATTTCTCTTGGGGAAATAGTTGAAGAAAAATGCAACAGAGAAATTCTCTTTTTATTTACTAGATAAGTCAATTGAAAATGATCAAGTTTCCAAGTTATAATGAGATCCTGACTTGCTTTTGAATCACAATTATGTAAATTTGTAACTGGGATTTGAGCCTATTTGTAGGAGTTAAAGAAGAACTGTAATCCACAGTCTACTCTGATTTGTTGAATTCACTTTATTTTGTTCTTTACTTTTTTTTTTTCTTTTAGCAACTTTATTCATAATAGCCCCAAACATGAAATACCCACATGTCTACCAACAGGAGAATGGTTCAATCAACTGTGATATGTATGTATATTAGAATATTATTAAAGTCCCTCAGCCACATGTTGACTGAGTAGAGATATGATGTGCCTTACTTATTCCCTCCTCATCTTTCCTCAGTCCCACAAGGTGAGTTTTCCAAATCTCATCTACATATCTATACACTTTTCTGCAAAGACTGCCCTGTGACTGAGACATGGTAACTTTAGGGCTTCTTCTTCTAAAACTTCTCCTTCCTTTTCACAAAGGGAAGTCCCCACCATTTTATGCAGTATTGCTCTAAGAACCTGCATCTGCATCTGGTCCATGAGATTCTGGGTCCAACCATTGCTGGGACTGACAGAGGAACCACTCCTACTCTCACCAGAAGAGGATCTAAGCATTCAAGTGTCCTGGCAATACTGTGTCTTACTTTTACCCAAGTATTTTTTCTTTGAATTTTCTCTTTTAGTGCTATTATACATGGTATTTTCAAAAAATTTTACATACCGATTATTCATTGGTGATATGTAAGAATGGAATCTACTTTTGTTATATTAACCTTGAATTCTGTGACCTTGCCATCTTCACTTATTGGTTCCAGGAATGGTTGTTGTTGTTGTTCTTGAGTCTTTGGGATTTTCTATATAGAAAATCATATTATCTGTGAACAAAGACCATTTTACTTCTTCCTTCTCAGTATGTACACATGTTATTTCTTTTCATTATCTGGTTGCACTAGCTAGGACCTTCTTCATAATATTAAGTAGGAGTGGTGAGAGGGGATATCCTTGCCTTTTTCCCAGTTTTAGCGGAAGAGTTTCTAGTTTCTCATTTAAGAATGACATTTGCCATAGGTTTTTGTATGTTTCTTATCACATTGAGGAAATTTTCATTTCTAGTTTGCTGACAGTTTTTTATCATGACTAGTTGTTACATTATGTCAAATGCAATTTCGGAATCTATTGATATGATCATATGATTTTTTTCCTTTAGTTTGTTGATATGATGGATTACATTAATTGGTTTTCAAATGTGGAGTTATTTTTGCAAACCTAGAATAAATCTCACTTGGTCATATTATGTAATACTTTTCATAATTATAAAATTTAATTTGCTATTATTTATTGAGGATTTTTAATCTACATTCATGAGCAATATTGGTCTATAGTTTGTTTTATTTTTTTCTTGCATTTTCTTTCTTTAGTTTTTGTAGTAAAGTAATTCTGGCTTTGTAGAATAAGTTAGGAAGTGTTCCCTCTGCTTCCATTTCCTGGAAGAGATTGTAGAGAATTGGAATAATTTCTTCCTTAACCTTTTAAGCATCATCTACATGTCAAGGAATCTTATAAACTTCTTTTCATGGTGAAATTCCCCAAAGCACATAGTATTCTTATAATCGGTAGTATGAGAAGAGGACTCACTGCTTTTGTGAGCCTGTAGCTAGAACCTGATGGTTTCCCTGAGACTGCTACTTTCAGCAGGTGCAGCTGTTGGGAAGATGAGCTGGACATGGGACTGAGGGAAGCAACAGTCAGCCGGGAACCAAAGGACATATCTGTGTCTTTCTGTCCCTATGTCTCATCTTTACAACTTTGGAGAACAATGATATCTGCTTCATTTCTTCCCTCCAAAGCATGAGTACATTTCTCTTTTAACCAATTCTAAACTAGACTCCTACTATGCCTACAGAGAAGGGAAATCAAGGAAACATGGTTCCCGGTCTTAAACAAGTTGACATCACACAGTCTAGCCCATGAAGTGAAATAACTTGTCTAATGTTTCCTCAGTTAACATTTCACATTTCTCTTAGTTCATCCTGAATGATAAGGCTTTCTCTCTATGTTTACGACCCTTTCATTCACTCACTCAAGAGAAGGAGTAGGACTACTTTTATGGGTCAAGATTAGTACAATATTTGGTCATGTATTAGAGGATATAAACATCACTTTGAGGTGAGTATTTGATTTTTCTCTCTTGTGTCACCTTATTTGTTGGTACTGCTGAACATCCATGTATTTGGTGTCATAAAATTGGCCTTTGCACAAGCAGGGCAAAGGATGGTAGAAAAGGAAAGCTTTTCCAATAGAACACTAATTTATATCATGTATACCTTAAAGACTCTGTCCCTCTAGGATTTAGGGAAAATAAATATTTTCTGTACCCTGTTGCCCTACTTAGATTTGATTTGTGCTTTTTTCCCCCCTTTAATCATATGAATGACAAGAACTTTTAGACAAATTATGTTTTGATTTGGGAGAACTCTAACTTTTGTACTATTTTATTTCTGTCCAGTCTGGTCAAGGCTGTTGGCCACTTGGCAGAGGAGATAGGGTGGATGAGCTGTATCCAAATCCTACCCCTTATTTAATATTGCACAAGGAGTGGCCAAAAATATCAGACTCCCTCCTTATGTTCAAAAAGATATATTGGGCCACTTTTTTGTAAAAATGGAATGTGTGGAGGGCACACATAGTGGAAAAGGTCCCTCCTCCTGCCTTTTCATTGCAGTGGTCAGAGTGATAAGGACCAAAGAATAGGTCTATAAAACAAAGGAGGTCAGGCATGTTCACTTTGAACTCTCCTACAGTCCCCGAGGCCACAGGGCCACTGTCCTGGCCTGATAAGATCTCAGAAGGCAAGCAACTTTCTGTCTTTCCTGAATTTCTGATCCCTTATATGTGCATGTGTTCCCTTTCATTAGAGTGAAAACTTCACACTGCCTGAATTAGATTGTGAGAAACCTGCAGAGCAAGACTTCCATCTGCTTTTGTTCTAGGCCATTCCTGCTCATCTAGCTTAGGATGAAGTAATGAGCTTCAATCACTAGAGCTCTTAAGGGAATCTGGGGTCACAGACTTATAAATAATAACTGTTAATATAGTGGGTCTTTTATGCTTATCTCTTTTCTTCATGAGATTGACTTGGATAGAATTCTGGCATTTTTGTGGTCCTTTAACAAAATTTCATCAGTAGATCTGTTAGGGTCTCACTGTTGTGGTCTCTCTGTTAGGGTTATGAGGCCACACTTTACAGTTTAAAAAGTATGATTTCTTCCAAGTTTTATTTTGATGTATAAATTGAAAGAAATTGCAGGAGCGGTATATTGGGATCGGAAGCTGGGCACCTCTTCATGGCTGTTAGTAGACATTTTTCCCAGGTTAGACATTAGAAACCTAAGTCCGTGAGAAAAAATAAATTCCCTCTTTTCCCACAGCTATTAAATGGTTAAACCAGCATTCACAAGCAGGCTTTTGTCAGTAGTGACTATGGACTTTCAAATATTTAACGTTGCCAGGAAACTCACATTTCTGTATCCAGAATGGTGTTCCATAAGGGTACTCATTCACAAAGTGGAGATTTTAATATAATTATGGATTTTAATCTAGTCATAGTTATAACTCATTTTTTTTGTATAGGAATATATAACTTAAGAAAATCCATTCTCTCAACTATTATATGGTGGAAAAACTAGGCATTTCTATCCCCATGCTTTTCCTCTATTAAGATATTAAAGATCTAAGAGTTGAGTATATGGAGATTTTAGGAAATACTATTAGTTAAGCCTTGTTTTGAAGACAAAGATGAAAATATCTTCCCCATGTTTTGCTTTTAGAAAATTTTGGCATTGTTTTTTAAAGATTTTTTATTTATTTTAGAGAGAGAGTGCACATGTGCACAGAGGGGAGGGGTAGAAGGAGAGGAAGAGACAGATTTAAGCAGACTACATGCTGAGCATGGAGCCTGATGCGGGGCTTGATCTCACAACCCTGGGATCAGGACCTGCGTGGAAACCAAGACTCAGACGTTTAACTGACTGCACCACCCAGGCACCCCAACTTTTTGGCATTTTAGAAGTACTTTCTTACTGTATTTGGAATCCACACAAGGGCTCTAAACCTTGAAGGCATGTGAGGATGAAAGGTTGAGTGCTTTGATTTGAATTATAAATTTTGCTGACACAGCACCTTTCATCTGAGAATGCAGAGCCATCCCTATGAAAATGCATTCATTTTTTCCAAAGCCCCTTTGAGGCTGCTAGAACCTACTTATAGCTGGAGGGCAGAGGCATAAACAGGGAAAGAGAAAGACTGAAGATTTATTTAAAAAGCAGAGACAGAGTCCCACCGGACACCCTAATTTTCCATTGTGCTTTTCTCCTGCAACTGGAACTCTCTGTGCTTAGAATGGGAAGGTGATGAAGGAAGGTGTTATTTCTCCAAGAGCTTCATAAAGGCTTAGTTTCTGCACACACCACACTCTGCTGTGAAATAATGCCAGAAGAAATATGAGGAGGGAGGAAGTGAGAAAGGGTGCCAAGCTTTGTAGAAAGATGGCAATATGGTTTATTCAAGACAGGGAGTATATTAGCAGTAAAGGAATTTTTCAGTGAATCCAGACCCTCATATCCAATATTCAGGTGCAACCTATTTATTCTACTTATGCTCAGTCTTGGGAAGCCTTTAGGCGAAATATTGGCACCTTTCCCCTAGACCGCTGCAACAGCTTCCTGTCTGGTTTCCCTTCTCCAAGATCTCCCCTCTCCAATCCTGTCTTCACCTATAGCTAAAGAATTTTTTTTAAAACATGTCTCTTTGTACTGAAATCATTTCTTTTTATTAAATAAAATTTGTTTTGCTTAAAGTAAATTGCAGACAACATGCATTTCTCTCCTAAATAACTCAGCATGCATCTCCTAGGAATAAGGGCATTTTCCTCCATGTCCATAATACGTTTATCACACCTGAGGAAGTCAACAATGATTCCATATTATCCCATATTTGTTCCATATTCAAATGCCCTTAATTGCCCACCCAATGTCTTTTCCCCCCAGCTTTATCAAGGTATATAATTGATATACCAAAAACTGCATATAATTAATGTATAAAATTTGGTGAGTTTGGATCTATACATAGCATCACCACAATCATCCCTTGACCTCTTTCCAGAGACAGTAGGTAGCAAACACTTTTGCTTGGGACAGAGCTTCCCTAACTAAAGTGACCTTAGCATAAATTTCTGTCCATGTCAATTGACATTCTTCTCCCCATGATCCCCAATCCCACTTAAACTGCTGTTTATTATTTGCTACATACACTGCTTCATAGATTCTTATCACATTAAACTTCCTCTTTTTCTCCAGACACCAGCAGAACCTCTCACCTCTCTGTGGTTTTGTGACTGTCATTTCCTCAGCCTGCTATGTCTTTTCTTACCTTTTGTTCTTTTGTCTGGCAAGCCATTGTTCAGATTTAATACGTTTTGTTCATAGATTATCTCAGTAGTGCAGAAGGCTTGTGCTGATGTGTGTGTATATGTGTGTGTATTTTTGTCCAAGCATTTTTTTTTTATTATTTATAGTTTTGCATAATGGCCTTCCCTGTAAACCTTGTAGGGAGGGAAAATTTCCCTTGACCGTCTTAGGGTTCCTGTCTTGGTCTGAAAATTAAACTGACAAACAGATTAAAAAGCATACAAATTTATTTAATATGTTTTACCTAACATGGGAGCCTTAATAAAGGAATAAAAACCCAAATAAGGATTAAACCTGAATATTTTAATGCTAAATTTGATGAAGAGTGGATAGTCCTGGAGAAATAAGATAGGTCAAAGAGTATGAGCTAAGAGTCGTAAATTGAGGGAAACAGTGAGGCCTATTCACTTGGATTCTTCTCAGTGCCCCTTGGTCTTCAGAGATAAGGATGATTCTTTTCTCTGGGTATAGGGTGGGCACCTCTTAATGTGGGAAACAAAGGCAGAAGAAAAATTATTAAATTTCCTTACTACCTACAGCCCATTGATAAGTCCTTGGAACAGGCAGAGTGACATTCCTCTAGGGACTCAATTACTTCAATGTTAATACATTGTTAAGGGCAAAAGGCAATCTTAGCCCAACCCCCAGGATCCTGTAAATCTACTTTAACATATAAAAATTTCTTTGGAAACTTCCTTTATCTCTACCTGCCCCCCTCCCCCAAGATATATGTTGGCAATCATCCCCCAAGCATATGACCCACCGATATACATCTGAAGGGTCTCATGACCCAGGTTTTATTAGACAGTAATAAATGACCCTTTTCCCAACAACAGTCAGCCCCCTCAAGGTCCTGGAAACCTTACTTCCAAAATTCCTTAGAGACTTATGCTATCCCTAACTCCTTCCCAACTTGAAAGTATATAATGGGCCACTCCTAATGACCCCAGTGCAACTCTTTATGCCCACGGGTCCTATCCCCATGCTTTATTTTATTTTATTTTTTTTAAAAATTTTATTTATTTATTTGAGAGAGAGAGCACATGAGAGGGGGGAGGGTCAGAGGGAGAAGCAGACTCCCTGCTGAGCAGGGAGCCCGATGCGGGACTCGATCCAGGGACTCCAGGATCATGACCTGAGCCGAAGGCAGTCGCCCAACCAACTGAGCCACCCAGGCGCCCCAAGTCCTATCCCCAAGCTTTAATAAAACCACTTCTTTGCACCAAAGATGTCTCAAGAATTCTTTCTTGGCCATTGGCTTTGAATCTTAACATCTTTTTCTACAACACCTCTCACATGAAGGTTTTATGACCTGTTTCAGGGGAGAAGGGTGGGGGAAGGTCAGGGTGATGTTCCTATTTCTGCCATTTTCTCAAATTCCTTCATCTTCAAATGTTCAGTTGCCAAGGTGCTGTGTTTTGGCATAGTGTGTACTGAACCCCATCAAGTTCTAATGTCCTTTATGGCAATACCACAATTTGTTCACTTTTGCATCCTCTATATGGGTCTCTGCCTGGCATGGGATAGGGCTGGTTATTCAATAAATATCTATAAATAAGTCATTACCTTGAGAAGAACCCAATCTATTTTTTTGTGCTTGTGTAACAGATAATGTTTGTGTTCATATCTCAACATTCAATTTCCCACAGCATCTTTGGCTTCCTACTGCAAGTACCTAAAGTTCTCTGACAGATGTCTTTCTTGGGTCATAACTACATGCTTAGACAGGGTAGCCATAGACAAGAAGGTGGCTCCTACAGGAGTAGCTCTAAATGTGGAGCTGCTCTATTAATACCCCAGCCTCCTCTCCCTTTAGTGGGAATAATGCTTAAGAAAATTTTATGCTGTCTCCAGGAGGTTGGCAGAGAAATTGAACCCCTGTTTTTCAAAGCAGTAACCTACTCACTAGTCCACTCTGTATTGATGTGTCTGTCTCACTTCTTCATCTGTCTCATTTCTCTGTCTAACTCCCCCCCTTCTGTACCAAAGCTTTTCAAGTCCCTCTACCTAACAACTACTTCCACTAAAATTCTTGCCCAAGGACCTGCTTCTAGAAGTACCCACTCTAAAACAACTTGTAATTCTTAGCCCACCTGGATCTCATAATGGACTGATAAATATCAATTACACTGCCCTGACTTTGCAGGGTATTTTTTATGGAGTTCATTAGGAAGGTATCACGATGCCATGGAATAGGGAATCTGTTTTGAGTTCAAACTTCTAATAGGAAATGACTCTTCAGATCAAGAGGATTCTGCAATAGCTCTCTTATGCCATAACATGCAGAATGTCATTCAGGAAGTAATCCAGTGATCCAAGAGAATAATGACAGGGTTGAGCATGGGCTTAGATTAAAGAGATATATGTAATTAATACATGGGCCTTAATAAGGAAAGCAGGTATCTAGCATTTTACAAGCAAACTGGAGGAAGTGAAACAACCATAGAAGTCTACTGAAAAAGGATGGTCTTTGTGCAAGTTCTTCAGTTAACATTGAGAGTAAGAATTCTGAGGCAAGGAAGCAAGACTTCTGCCCAGGAAAACTCATCTGGAAAGAAGCACACATGCACACAAAGGAAAGTAGAAGAACAGACATATGCCAAGCCTGACATAGTATCTGGCATATAGATAGTATGCAGTAAATTCCAGAAGTGAATGAAGTTCATGTCTATTAGTCTATGCTAACTAATGATTATTTGTCAAAATGCAAACTATGTGGCATCTGCAACAGAATCACCAGAAAAACTTGTTGTAATGCAGATTACTGATCTTCACCCAGAATTGCCGAATCTGCATTTCTCAGCAGTGGCCTTGACAAAATAATGGCTAAATCATTATAGAAAGTGAATAGCTAACATTTACTACGCATATTAATTGTCAGGCACTGCTCTAACCACTTTGCATGTACTACTAATTACTTTAAAACTCATAAAATCTCCTTGAAATAAGTAATAGTATGAAGTCCATTTTAGCAGTGAGGTGCCTCATGCAAGCAGAGGTTGAAGACCTTTTCCAAGGTTATGCAGTCAGTAGTGAAAAAGATGGGATTGGAACCCAAGCTGCCAAGTTCCATAATACTTACTCTAACCCAAAATATGACATTGCCTTTCCCTTACAATTATTCATTAGCATACCTATTTTATGTCTCAAGGTGGCTGTAAGGGGACTCGGGAGATACCTGTTAAAATGCACATTTAGGGGAAGGTATTCCATTAGGCATGAATAATTATTAACTTTAGAATGTGATTTATTTATCAGGGCATAAGAAACAAAAGCTAAGAGAGAGAGGGTCTGAATATGGCAATGATAATGATTCTAATAACTGTAGCCATATTTATTTTTATGACCATAAAAGACACTTTTCTCTAGTGTTTACCACATCTTGATCTCTTGTACAGCCTTGGAAACCATATAGGGTAGGCACTGTTATCATCCCCATGTGACAGATGTGAAAACTAAGTCTCAGTGGAATTGAGTGACCTCTCCTGGTTACACAGCTGCTGTGGGGTGGGTCCAGAATATCAATTCAGCTCTGACATCAGCTATTTACCTACAGTAGGGAAAAGGGAAGATAGGAGTGAGTCAGAGAATGGGAGAGAATGGGAATATTGAAACATCTTTAGTAATCGGAGCTCAATGTTGCACATCTGTTTGTCACCAATAGAAAGAAAACCTGTTGATGGGCTCTTATTGATGTTTGCAAAGTGCAAGATGAATAAATGACAGAGATTTTGAGCTATTTAGCTGGTCCTTTATAGAACCAGTGGGCCTTTGTAGCTTATTAGTCTACCAACAGACATGGTGCTACAATCCATTCTTTAAGATCTGATTACAATGTTTTCAAAGCTGAAATTTTTTAAAAAGATTTATTTATTTATTTATTTGAGAGAGAGGGAGAGGGAAAGCAAGAGAGTGAGTGAGCGAGCACAAACAGGAGGAGAGGCAGAGGGAGAGGGAGAATTTCCAGCAGACTCCCTGCTGATCGTGGAGACCTTTGTGAGGCTCGACCCCGGGACTCTGAGATCATGACCTGAGCCAAAATCAAGGGTCAATGCTTAATTGCCTGAGCCACCCAGGTGCTCCTCAAAGCTGAAATGTTTTAAACCTGCAGGCATTGTGCCTTGGCATACTCAAAGTATTAATTCTTAAAGCTAAAAAAGGATTGCCATTCTCAAAGTTAGCTATTACTAAATACAATATTTAAAGGTAGTAAATGAATTTGACACTTTCACAAAAAGACATAGGAAAACCCACATGTATCATGTTAAAATGTCGTGTGTTCTCCTCCACACATTTTTGAAATGTAATATTCCCCTCCTTCCTCTTACCTCACCCATCCACACACTCACATCTGCTTAAATCCTTCTAGGTCCCAAACTTACCATCTACACTGATTATTCTCTATCTGTTCCTCCTATTTCTTGAGCCAGGAGGGGTCTCCTTTCTTCTCTACTATGTCAGTTTCAGTATGTCCTTCAACTAATCACTCTTACATCACCTTTGAAAGATCTCTCTGTCTCCTCTCTTCTCTCCCTCTCCACTGAAAGGATCCACAGAGAATTTGACTCAGTTTCTAAACCAAAATGGCTGGGTTCTCCATGATCCTGATGCAACACTTTACTGATCTCTCACAGCCATTTGATTGTGAGCAAGCATTTGCCTTTCTCATTTTATCGTGTGCTCTTTGAGGGCAGGAGTTGAATCTTGTTTATTCCTAATAGAGCCCTAGCGCGAGCTGATAGATGCTGGGTTCTCAGGTTGTGATTATCCAACATGCCCTGAATAATGATACTGTGTTTTCCCCCCTGCTTCTTTAATGGAACCATTTCAGCCATGGTAATGACGAGTTAGGAGTCATTGTCAGTTCACCTCTTCATTGGTAAGTATCAGGCCAACGTGTGATTTCCTCCGAGGATAGTGTCTAAATGTGACTAAAAGGCAACAAATTGCTCACAAGCAAACCTTGCCCCGGTTTCCATTATGAATTCTATAATGTGACTGCTGGTGACTCTGCCAACTCTGAAGGAGGTGGGCACACATAAACCACATAAACTCATACCTCATTGCTGATTCCGGACAGGCTGCCCAAAGCCCTCATTCGTATTCTCTGCATCTTTAATTTCTGCTCCCATTCCTGCTGCCTCAGCTTGCTTGGTACACTTCTTCCCTTTAAACTCCCATGCCAGATGTCACTGGCCTCGAGAGGAATTATAAAGCGTACTTAACTCTTAGAATCATGTATTTAGAAGATATAGGTGGGAAGTACGTGAAGGCTATTAAAAACACAGGCACACTATGTGCCTGGCATCGTACAGGTGTGGGGACTAAGTTCAGGCCCCTTATTTTATTTTGGGGCAAGGACTCTGGCTTTTCAACAGCCTGCTGACTCCCAACCTTCCTGTTTGTTTAAACTAGAGTCACACTCACAAATGTCTGGACCTGCTGACTCCCAACCTTCCTGTTTGTTTAGACTAGAGTCACACTCACAAATGTCTGGAACTGCCCATAGAGTAAAGTAAATGAGGAAAGCCGGCTGGAGCAAGATGATAGGGTATGTGTGGGTTCCTGGCCAATGTAGGATGTATGGCCATCATCATGGTATCCCATTCAATTTTTATTTTATTTTTTTAAAGATTTTATTTATTTATTTGAAAGAGAGAGAGAGCATGAGTGGAGGGGGGAGGGGCAGAGGGAGAGGGAGAAGCAGGCTCCCCATGAGCAGGGAGCCTGATGCGGGACTTGATCCCAGGACCCTGGGATCATGACCTGAGCCAAAGGCAGATGTTTAACTGACTGAGCTACCCAGGCGCCTCCTCCATTCAATTTTTAAATACTGCATGGGCATATTGATTTTCAACTGCATTTCCTGGATCATTATTTTGCAACCAAAGACTAATTGGTCTACCTAAAATGTTCCATAAACTCTAAAATCAGAAAGAAAAGATATGATATTGTAATGGTATAAAGTGTTGAAAAGAAGTTAAAGAAAGGTTTATATAAATGAATGAATTCAGATCCATAGTAGGCCAGCAGAAGTAAATAGATAAACAGGGCAATATAACAAGTAAACATAAATACAAATTCTGTCATTTTTCTACTGTTTCTTTTTGCTGCTGGTTATATTTTTATTAATTGCCAGGTGTATATAAAGGAGAATGTGTAATAGCACATTTAAAATTCAGAAAATTATCATAAAATAAGCCATTCAGTTTAAAAACAATGTAGACTTTGACATGAAAGTCCTATCTGAACCTCTCTCAAGTCCAATCATCTTCTCCCCGCTCAGAAATAACCATTGTGCTGAGATCTGGTTTGCATCCTTGCTTTGTATTTGCAAGCAATATCTTTCTTGATTTTTAATGTTTTTAAACTTTCCATAAATGGTAACATACTCTATGTGCTATTTTATAACATTCTTTGTCTATTTAACATTATGCTCCTGATAATCATGCATGCTTTTCATGTGCCTGTATTCATTCATTTTTTTTTTAAGATTTTATTTATTTATTTGAGACAGAGAGAATGAGAGAGACAGAGAGCACATGAGAGGGGGGAGGGTCAGAGGGAGAAGCAGGCTCCCTGCTGAGCAGGGAGCCTGATGCGGGACTCGATCCAGGGACTCCAGGATCATGACCTGAGCCAAAAGCAGTCGCTTAACCAACTGAGCCACCCAGGCGCCCTCATTCATTTTTTAATTGCTGTAGAGATCACTATTTATCAACCACCCAGAAGTACTGAGCAAAAGTACAGCTCAAGGCATCGTGCACATGGTGCATTTAAACTAGGTGCATTTGTGCAAGAGTTTCTGTGCAAGCGGAACGGTAGGGTCGCAGGTGTATTGGACACCTTGCCCAATGCTGCACAAACTCTTGGTCTCACCCATGACTCCAGAAATGGCTGTAATGAATAGTCTTTTGAAAATCGACCTGCTTTGTGTTAACAAAAAGATCTATCATGTAGCTCTCATGTCTTGCCCCAGCGTTTTTTCTGAAGAATCAGTGGGAAGCACCTGCAGGAGCCTGCTCACAACAGTATATCTTCTCGCAGGAGTGCCCTTGTGTTAGGCCAATACACCCACCTGGTGTGTGTAACTCTGATTTTGCCAGATAAAGGCTGGCTGTTTTCAGAAGTTATTGTACTCATGTACACTCTCACCAGCAGTGCTAAGGATGCTCTGTCTTTGCCAAAATATAATACTCTCAGACTCTGTGCTTCTTAATGGTACCAGTCTGGTAGGTGTGATACAGTATCTCAGTGTGATTTCATTTTTCATTTCCTTGAATGCCAGTGAGGTTGACCACTTTTTCACACATTTGGTAGCCTTTTAGGGTTTCCTATGTGAAAGATCTGTTGATGGTGTTTATCTATTTATCTACTTGCTGATTTTTTTCCTGAAAGAATCAAAGTCATTCTGTATAAATTTTAGGTACATATGTTTTCAGATTTATATTTTGCAAATCTATCCTGACAGTTTGCACCTATGCTTTCTTTTTGTTTATTGATGAGCAGGTATATTTAATTTATTGCCATGGGTATCATTAATATTTCCTTTACTTTTAAAATATTCTTGGTCTTCATTAAAAAGATTTTTCCAGGGCACCTGGGTGGCTCAGTTGGTTAAGCATCCAACTTTTGCTTTTGGCAATGGTCATGATTGATCTCAGTGCGATTGATCCCTCATCAGGCTCCCCACTCATCAGGGAGTCTGCTTCCCCTCTCCCTCTCTTGCTGTCCCTCCCCCTCTCCCCCTTTCTAAAAAAGAAAAAGTGTTTTCCTAACCTGAGGTTTATCTTTCTTAATCTTTCTCATTTCTGGTTGATGGAGATGCAAATAATTAACCTATTCATCTTTGCACTTGGAGCAAAGATGGCAAAGCCTTCCTCACGGGTCCTGTTCCTGAAAGTGGTCTATAGTTTAATTATTATGAGACTATTCAAGTGTACTTTTTCTTCTTGAATCAGTCTTACTGAGATATGCTTTTCTAGACACTTGTCGATTTTATGTAAAGTTTCCAAATTTTAACATAATTTTTTAACATTCTCCTATTAAATATATCGTGTCTATCTGCACTTCTATCCCCTTTTAAATCTTAGTGTTATTTATTTTGCCTTCTTTATTCTTGGTCAAATTTTCAACTCATTTGTCTTTTGAAGGAAACAATTTTTGGATTTGCATATTCTCTCAATTTTATGTTTGATATATAGAATATTAATTTTGCTTCTTATCTTCATTATTTTATTCCACCTTCCTGTGTTGAATTTACTCTACTCTTCTTCACATAAATTCCTTAAACCAGATGCATAAATCATTAATTTAAAACTGACTTCTCTAATATAAATACTACATATATAAAACTACATATTTACTTGAAAATACTGCTTTAGCTCCAACTCAGAAGTTTTTAATATGATACATTATAGTTGAGTTCTCAATATTTTCCAATTTATGTTATAATTGATTATTTGGTGAGTGGGCTATTCATAAGCGTATTTTTAAAAATTATTGTGTGATAGATTTTCATCAAAATTACATATACTCAGGAAGTATATTCTTTTTTTTTTTTTTAAGATTTTATTTATTTATTTGAGAGAGAGAGACACAGTGAGAGAGGGAACACAAGCAGGGGGAGTGGGAGAGGGAGAAGCGGGCTTCCCGCAGAGCAGGGGGCCCGATGTGGGGCTCGATCCCAGGACCCCAGCTGGGATCATGACCTGAGCCGAAGGCAGATGCCCAACGACTGAGCCATCCAGGCGCCCCTCAGGAAGTATATTCTTTAAGATACCAATTAGTTCACATTTTTGATACTAGCTACATGGCTAATATCAGTTAATTTTTGTTAATGGTCTGTCTGTGCTTGAAAAGAATATGTCATGTGCAATTGTTAGATGCTATAAATATGACTGTTTGATGCAGGGTTTCCAGATAAAATACAGGATGCCATATTAAATTGGAATGTAATTTTTAGTAAAAATATTTTTATCTTATGTTCCAAAATATATTTGTTGTTTATCTGAATTCAAATGTGAGGGGACATTCTATTTTTTTCTTCTCTTGCTTAGTCTGGCAACCCTAATTAGGTCAATCTTTTTTTTTTTTTTTAAAGATTTTATTTATTTATTTGAGAGAGAGAATGAGACAGAGAGAGAGCACGAGATGGGGGAGGGTCAGAGGGAGAAGCAGGCTCCCTGCCGAGCAGGGAGCCCGATGCGGGACTCGATCCCGGGACTCCAGGATCATGACCTGAGCCGAAGGCAGTCGCTTAACCAACTGAGCCACCCAGGCGCCCCTAATTAAGTCAATCTTATTAATTGTTTTTGTCTTCATCTTTCACATTGTCATTTTTGTCTGCTTGATCTGTTAGCGAGAGAATAATGTTAAAACCTGCCCCGTGATGTTGAATTTGCCAGAGTTTTCTTGTGTTTATGTTGAGTTTTGCTTTATACTATTGGAAATTAAATCATTGCATACATACAAATTCATACATTTTATATGTTCAGGTGAGTTGAATAGTTTTTTTTTCCTAAATTATTTACTGATCCTCTTGTGATCTAGTAATGACTTTTGCTTTACATTCTGTTTTGCTCAACATTAATATAGCCACAGCATCTTTTTATTTGTTTGTATTTCATTCATTCATTCAGCACGTATTTATTGAGTGTTTATTATATGCTATACCCATATGAAAGGAAAGCAAAAAGTAAAAAATTAAGTCCCTGATCTCACAACACTTGCATTCTAGAGGTACAAGATAAACACAAACTAATAAAACATGTACTACATCTACGATTATAAAACACTTAATAAAGAAAAACAATCAGAGAAGAGAGATAGAGAGTACCAAGTTTGGCCTCAGTGGGCTCACAAAAAAATGTGAAGTTTAAACTCTGAGATATGAGATATGGCCTGGGTATCTTAGCTTATCTTAATGACTCATGGAAATATGCAATAAGAACTTACAGAATTTAGTTCTCATGATCTCAAGGAAAATAGATGTGGTGAGGTTGTTGGTATTGGAGGATATAGTAAGTGGATCCTTGACAAAATGATTCAAAGTTCTAGTGTCACCTCTTCACTTCCATTTATAACAACTAAGTGCTGGGAATGGGAAGGCCCTTTCAGAATGCAAGTGATGCCTGGCTTCTTCTCAGATCTTGACCATGGAAGGAAGGAGGGACGTAGGTGTACACATGAATAGAGAGGACAATACTAGCAAACCACAGGAAAATCCTTAAAGGTAAAAATTTCCCTTATCCATCCCAGTATCACTGATCTTTACCCTGTGCCCTTTGCATTTTAAATATTTATTCAACTTTTATAGAGATGAACAATGTATAGCACTCTGAAAATGACTCTATTTCTTTTCTTTTAAAGTTTTATTTAAGTTCTAGTTAGTTAACATATAGTGTAATGTTGGTTTCAGGAGTAAAATTTAGTGATTCATCACTTACATACAACATCCACTGCTCGTCATAACAAGTGCCCTCCTTAATGCCCATCACCCATCTAGCCCATCCCCGCCCACCTCCCTCCATCAACCCTGTTTGTTCTCTATCATTAAGAGTCTCTTATGGTTTGCTTCCTTCTCTCTCTTGCTTTCTCCTTTTTTTTTTTTTTAACTCTTCCTTTATGTTCCTCTGTTTTGTTTCTTAAATTCCACATATGAGTGAAATCATATGGTATTTGTCTTTCTCTGATTTATTTCACTTAGCATAATACAGTCTTTTTTAAATTAATCTAAACTTCCTCTTTATAAAAAAATACCACAAATTCAAAAAAAATGCATATAACATACATAGACAACTTATTGGAATTTGAGAATTAACATAATACCACTCAAGTCTAGAAGTTCAGAATCTCCTTGTTGGGACTCTTGCTAAGTCCCTTACTGGGTCTTATCCAGTCCCAGAACTCCAACCTTCTAGCGAGACTTATTTTGTTTCTTTGACTCAATGCTATGTTTGTAAAATTCATTCATGTTATATGGGACTGTGAATTGGTGATTTGTTTTATTCTAAATGTCAGTTGTGTGGCTACACTACGGTCTTACTACTAATGGCCATTTGAGCCCTGTCCAGTTTATGCTAATGTGAATGTGACGCTATGAACAGTTTTTGCATGTCTCCCAGCATTTACGTGCACTTTTCCTACTGGTTACATAGAAGTTTGGAATGGCAGACTTATTACATAGTGCCATTGTTTTCTAAAATAATTATACAAAATCATCCTTCCACCAGAAGTCTCTGAGCAATGTCATTACTCCACATTTCTGTTGCTCTTGACATTGGCGGGTTTACTTGTTCCTTCATCATCCATTCATTTTAGCCAGTTTGCTGAATATGTAGTGTTATTGAGGTGTATTTCCCTGGTTGCTAATGAGATTGACCGCTTTCTCATAGGTTTATTTGCCATTTGCATTTTCCGTTTTGCGGAGCATCCCCTTTTCTGGCATGCTGTCCACTGTTTCATTATTGGTTTGTACAAGCCATTCATATAATCTCTATAAGAGCTCTTGTGACTAAATGGTATCTTCTAATGTGCATAAGCTTTTAATTTGGTGAAGGCAAGCATATCAAGCTTCTCCTCTCTGGATAGATGGCACATGTCATATGTTGTATAGCATATCCTCCCTTTCCTGAGGTCATGAAGATACCGTCTGGAGGTCACACTAGAAAGAGTGGCTATGCCAGAAGCAAAGCGGAGATGGAGGAGTTCCAAAGAGTGATTTTCCCTAACTACCAGCAAAACCCTAGTCCCATCTGAAAACACAGCCCATGAAACAAAACCCAAACTTCCACCAAACAAAAACTGCGGTCAAGAGTGGTCATTATTAGAGTTGTACAATATATAGAGTGTGAACACATCATCTGTCATTTCTTTTTAATGCATTAGACCCAGTGTTGGGTGAACAGGGAGGAATAAACAAGTACTTTCAGAGCAGTCTGTTTAGCCACATGGAACAAATTCTGCAGCTTTGGGCCCTGGGTAGTGCTCAGTAAATTATCTTTGCCCATGAACTAAATGGCACCCCTTAAAGAGTTCATCCACCTCACATGGATGAGCAGTTTACATCAGATAACAAATGCTTCACCTCCATGATCCCGCCTGCTGCTCTTATCTCAAAGATTTGTCACTGTCCTTTCATTTATATTTCTGGATCAGGCTGGGGAATTGAATGCCTTTGAAGCATAGGCAGTTTCTCCTTTGCCCGTCTTCCAGACATGAACGTGCATATGGTGAACTGCTTTATGGGAGGGACAAAAGATGGTTTAGGAATGTTTTCAGGGGTGGAAAGATGCATCATACTTTTGTTTCATGCAGCATATCACCACGTTGTGCTATAAAATTGGGTTACTGAGAAAACAATTAAGCAAAATACATTTATAATTAATATATTAATAGTAGTAATTTAAGTTTAGTGACATTTTTTGTCAGTGTCTGGCACTATGTATTTTATATACCTGCACACAGTGGGATGCTTTAGATTGAAATGACTCTACCTTTTATGTTCCAGACATGCACAGATACATACACATACATATATATGTAAATTTGTTTAATCTTCAATGAGCAGATGGTAGCTATAATTATATAATTAGCTCAGTTTTAAATAAGTAGAAACTGGGGTTTAGAGAGGTTAATCATGGCTGAATTTACACAACTGATAAGTGGTAGACATGGACCTCAGCTTACACTGGTCTAAATATCACACTGGACACCAGAACTTCGTACATAGTGGACTAGGACCAGAAATGTGACATATTAAACAGACTCAAGAAATGGAACTGGATTTGATGCTTGGAGAATGCATCGCAGGTAATGAAATTCCAGGATAACAGCAAAAAGAGAACAAGTGTTAGTCAACCCATTTCAACATACGAAAATTGGGGTGCAGTTAATAAGTTGGACTGATCACAGACCAACTTAAAATTAAGGCAAATGGACACTGAAATAGTTGATGTCTTGGCATAACACTATTCTAGGTCAAATTCACAATGGCAATAGAATGTGTGTGTGTGCATGTGTGCATGTTAACTTCCAAAACACATAAAGTCAGTATGTAGTCAAGCTAGAATTTAAAACCAGGTCCATGTCCACTTGGTGCTAATTTCAGTGATACTTTCCCCTCTGTATATTACGCTCCCTTGATTAAGGGGTGGAGAGGCTTACTAGTGATTTCTGAGGGTCTCAGTGAACGGGCTCCTGTGTGTCAGTGGAGCTTGGAAATGAAACTGGACAGGAAGGTGTCTTATGGCCAGGAAATGCTGACTTTGTAGTTCTCTTCATTAGTTTCAAACTGATAAACAATTAGACAGGAAAAATGTGAGAGATGAGTTGAGAGGCCATGCTGTGTCCTTACAATACTCAAAATTACACAAAGAATTACTCTCGTACGGTGCAGCTCTCTCTTGTTTCAAATCATCTTAATTCCACAAGTGTTGATCAATTTCCATTATTTTTGTAATTCAGTTCAAACTTCAAAGGAAGGCAGACTTTCAAACATCTTTTAAGGTAAAACCTCAACTTTTTCTTTGCCCTTTCTGGAGGATATTTGAATCTTGACTGGATTAGATAAAACACCCTACCCTCTGGGAAGGGATACCTGGTCATTGTATTTCTTAAGAAAAATCCTCTCTGACCTTGAAAAAAGGTGAAAGAGACCAGCTTTTGTGTGTGAAATGCTTTGGGCTCCAGCTTTTTTGGTAATATAATTACAATTTTTCCTGGAGGAAAAGAAGAAAATAGGGTTTTTTTTTGTTTTTGTTTTTGTTTTTTTTTTTTAAGGAAGGGTAAAGGACATTTGGTTCTAAAGTTAGAGAGGCAAGGGAAGAGGGAAATGTAGGGGTAGGTGGATGCCAGGAGTCTCAGACCTGGATCTCTGCCAGAAGGGTGTAAGTATCTGCTAGTAGGTGCTTTGTGGCGGGTTGGCAGGAGGGCCCATGCAAGGAACATCATTCGGGTGGTTGGAACTATGATACATTAGAGTCATGGTTTTAAAGGGGATGGGAGCTTTGTGTTTACATAAGCCCAGGTCTGTGCCAGCTGATTTAATCACTTTTCAGGTAAAAGAGAAATCCATACTAATGATAATACAAGTGTCCTCACCAACCACAGGTCACTCACTTCAGGAGTGAATGTGAGGTCCAAATGATGCCACCCTTAAGCTCCCCTGGGAACTTTCTGAAAATGCCTCTGTAGAGCTTGCTCCCTCCCAATGCTAAAGACTTCTGTTGGAATGAGAGGAGACACCGGCGCCCTTGCCAGAGAGGGGAAGGGGTGATTCTTTCACTTTACCTGTCATTGAATCACTGAACTGGGCATACACGAGCATCCAGATCTGGGACAGTGCAGGTACATTACAGAGATTATGGTGAGTTTGCCATAAATCATCATTGGCTGGCAATTGTAAGGATGAAAAGTGAACAATTGGAATTAGTGTAAAACTACTATGAGCTAGCCTTCCATAGTAACTTTGTGTCTTTCACGTTCTTAATTCTCTCTTTGTCTCTCTTTTTTTAATTCCCAAGATTACACAGTGAGGTAGATATTTTCATCTGCACTTTAAAAATAGAAAGAGTTGAAGTTTAAAAAGGTTACAAAACTTGCTTATGATCAGACACTTTGTTAGTCTTAACATCAAAGCCCTCCTCCTCTTTTAGGATGTAACACTGTTTCTTTGTGCTAATTCTTTGAGTAGATTCAGGCAAATCATTTAAGTACTTTGGACCTCAAATCACAAATCCGAGGATGTAGAACAAAATGATTGTCCATTAAAATTTCTTGCAGGCTTGCATTCTAGAGTGGAGGTGAGGAGTGGCCCACTTTTGCAAATGCTTTCCCTTTGAATAACTCATGCTATCATATATTGATAACCAAAGTATATAAAAACTGTTTAACCTCTCCCTCTCATTCCTGCTTTGCTGTGTATGCTTTTCTTGGAGATTCTGGGAGGAGGTGGGAGTGCAACACAGTTATTAAAGCAAGTGCACCCTTGCTTTAAATTTGTTCCTTGGATCAGAAAAAAACTTACTCTTGTCCTTGGCAGGTAATGGAGCCGTGGTAATTTCAAACCCATCCTCTTTCCCCATCATCATCAAGAGACAGACACGTTCTAAACATATTTAGGGGATGCCTGATTGCTTCCTCTCCATTCTAAGTGAGTTGGCTTAAGGGTCATGGTTGATGTGGGAACAATGAATGGAGGATACTTCTCAGAGTGTCCCTCACAGTGAATCATGCCAGTTCTCCCTGTCACCCTGAGTTGTCTTATTGGATTGATAGAGACAGCTTTATGAATTGGATAAAGAGAACCAAAAATAAATTCCACAGCATTGGAAATGAGTCAGGAGAGGCGGGAAAGACCTACAAACTTGAATGCCAGTCCTGAATCTTTCATCTGAGTCAGCTCCTAGAAATGAAAGTCACACCATGGTCAAGGCAAAATAATAGCAGGCTCTAAGTAAAAGTGCCCTTAGATTTAACTAGCGAAGGGGGAAAGAGAAATGTGGGACAAGCAAACACCTTTCACCACCCAAAATCTCTCTCCTCTAACGAGTTGCTAATCCCACTCAGCTGTCCCATCAAAATGGTGAGTGTGGTGGAGCCTTTCAGAGAGGTGCCGTGGCACACTCAGGTGTGTGGTGTTTGTGGAGCTGTCCCCAGAGGACACATTCTGTGTAACATTGTTGCTTCCCCATCTGGCACAATCTGGCCACTCTCCTCCCAAGTGAGAAGGTCAGATTAAAAAAAACAAAGCCAAAGCTTTGGCCTCAAGACAGATCCAGATGAGAGAGAGAGAGAGAATATCTATGTGTCTGCGTTTTGGGTCCTCCACACAGCTTTGAAAGTATCTTTGTTCTGGATAGCATACAATTGATCAGCTGATTGTAAGCTGACACTGTACTTTTGTTTGCATTTGTCCCAACGTTGTCTGTGGGTCACCTAGCCTTCTCTTGTGGGTCTACATGTTCCACAACGTGTACTGGAATGGTCATTAGTAAATCACAAAATGATGGATGGAAAAATAAAAAGGCTCAGGTCTTAGCACACCATTTACTAATGAGGTTAAAAAATTCTAGCAGGTGGATGTACAGTGGATGAAATAGGATTTTTTTTCCCTATGACTAGAGACACACAGACTTCTGAGCACCTCTGAGTCATTTGGGGGAGAAGGGACAAAATGAAGCCTTATGTCTGAGGTGCAGCTATTACTTGGAAGACAAGAAATGAATCAGTGGATCAGGGTGTCTTAGGAGAGGTGGGCAGCAGAGGACAAAGCTAGCAGATTAAGATGTAGACCACGACCAATCAAAGTGGGGTGTGAGGAGTCTGGTCCAACCTGGAACCTGTGTTTTCTCCCCAAGGAGATCTGTGCTCCCGGATTAGGCTGGTGCATGTCCTGGCAGTAGGACTCAAATTGTAGGGGATCTGCAAGGGAGTTGAAGGGAGTGGGGCGAATGGTAATGGAAGGTCCCTTCCTGAGGACTGTTGAGCATAGTGATCACAGGGACTGTCCAGAGTATAAAACGCAAGGACCTGGTTTATGGAGACACAAACAGGCTTGAAACAAAAAACCTACAGCCAAAGTCAGCAGAATCCTGAAGCACTGAGCACTTCAGAAAGGGGAGGTATCCAAATAGAGGAGAGAGCCTCCCAGGATGCACAATGGGGAGAAAAAATTGAGGACACTGGGCTTGTATGGATTGGGTACTGGACCATTGCTCAGGTTAAAGGGCAAAGAGACAGGATAAACCCTGTGTAACTATGAACAATTTAGTCCCCTGAACTGCAGTTTTCTTCTGCAGAAAATGAAAAAAAAAAAAAATGGCATTCTCCAACCTAAATTATAAGCATCAAACAAAATAATGGATACGAACAACTGTATTATGGTTTTTAAAAATAGTTTTAATTGTGTGCCAAGCAGTGTGTTTTACACATTTATCTCATCAATTTCTCCGAAAGTATAGTGCTAGCGTATCTTTGTTACAGCTCCATGAGGTACAAATGTTTTCTATCTCCGTGAAAGTAGGCCCAGAGAGAATCTGGGTAATCTGTCCCAGTCACGCAGCCAGTAAGTAGCTTGAGGCCAATTCTTGAGGCCAGGGACTTGTGCCAAAGCTCAAGTTCACAACCATTAAGCTGTGTGGTCACTCAAGTTCTGACCCATGGGACAGTCCACCAGGAGGGTTTGCGCAGGAGGGCGGTCCAGATGAAGAGCTCCTAATATTTAAATGCTTATTGTCAAGCAAGCTTCCTAAAATATCTGAACAGACCTATCCTGGTAGACACCCTTCCTGCCCTTTTATTGTCTTCCTTTGAGTCTAAGCGGCATCATCACTGATATGTATTTAGGACCGTAACAAAGACCTAATGTTACAACACAGTTCTGCTATTTTCCATTGTATCAAGGGCAACACTGGTAGCTCTTTTCCATATTGAGTAGACTGGAGCAGATACTGCTGATGATTCACATCTCTTATACTAACCTCTTCATCTGTTCAAGAGTCAAAAACTCTTTGGATGACCCCTAAGACACACATCACATGCTGCAAGTGTATGAATCTATGGTTTATTGAGCTATGCCTATCAGCCCTGTACATGTTTAGCCAAAAAAAATGTGTTCAAAGGTTCAATTCCTTGACATTTTCACAAACTTTAAAATGTTGACGTAAAATACAGTCAGACATTCATGCTTGTCCCCGCTGCTGCTATTTACATATGGGAGATGCTAGAGCACAATACCCCCACCCTGCCTCCCCTTCTCCATATCTTGAGAGCAGGAACTATAAAGCATTAATTTTGATACCTTAACACAGATACAAATGTCTCCACACAGTCCCACACATCATAGTTGTCTTCTACGCACACAGTTTAACGCATGTTAGTTCCTTTATACAAACACACGCCCACAAACCAACACATTGCTGTGTGAGTATAGAATTACACCCACACATAGAGTCAAACGCAGTCGACAGAGGATGCCACTCTGTCCTCCTCCTTCTCTCTCTGACTGCTCTCCCCGTGCTCCCTCAATGGCTTCCTTTTCTTCACACACTGTTCTTGCTGTTGTTACTGGGTTTTGTTTGTCTGTCTGTTTTTGTTTTTGTTTTACTTTATGCAAGGTGCATGTGTTCATTTGTGTATTTATGGAGCACATGTTAGTAAGCACCCACTGCCTGCCAGGCATTATGCTGGACACTGAGGCGAGAAGTATGAACAAGTCAGACAAGTTGCTCTCCTCATGGAAGGTGCATTCTAGTGTCAGGAGACCGAAAAGACAAAAGTCCATGAACAAATAGCATTTCAGGGCATGGAGAATGAAAAGGAATTACTACCTTTAGAACGCATTTTTCTCTTCACTCTTTATTCATTTAACTACTATAGGGCATTTGTTATCTTCCAGAAAGTATACCAGGGGCTGGGGATAAAATGGTAAGAAAATGTAGAATCTAGTAAGGAAACTCACAGTAGTTCAGAAGATGCAGGGAGAGTTAGAATCAGGTACATCCTGTGTGTGAAGAGACTGGATCCTTTTGCATAGACCTGTGTGCTGTAGAGGATGACATTCAAACAGTGACCCAGAGGACGATCCACTATTCCATGGAGATGTTAGAGGCAGCAGCTTGCATGACATCGTGAGCTGAAGTGTGACTAGTGGGTAATGGGGAGAAAGTGAGCACAGACCACTCTTTTATGAAGTTGGTGTTGAATAAGACAGGTGAGGAGATTTATGGAAGGGAAGAACGAAGGGATGCTTTTCAATGTGAGTAAAATGTCATGTGTATAAGCCAAGAAAATGTGTCCAGAAGAAGGAGGGCAGTTGAACATGAAGGAGAGAGAAAGGGGTCCGGGCCACAAAGGAGCAGATCACAAAAGTGTTCAGAACTTGAATGGATGCAGTGATTCTTTTTCCTGAGACTGGAGAAAAGGAAATAAAGATTTGCATTGTTGTAGGCGCCTTTAGTGCCCAGAGGAAAGAATTGAGGGAGAATGAACAATTGGCATCCTCTGTCCCTGAAAATGATTAGTTAAGAGCCCGGGTCCTAGAGGGAGACTTCCCAGGTAGGAATGTCACCGAACAGTGTGTAACTTGGGCTCCATGCTCTCTCCCCGTGCTTGGGTTCCTCATCTCTAAAACGGAAATATTGTACCTCTACCTCGTACGCTGGCCTTCACCGAGCTGGTGTGAGGATGTGATGGGGTGACAGGTCACAGCAGTGCTTGCTTGGCTCAGAGCAAGCACAGACTATTACTACTACCATTTTATTATGTATTATTCATTTGTTTATATGTTTACTGTTATTATAAGAAAGTTGAACATTTTATTAGTAACTCATGCTTATCCCTTCACTCCATGTTCAGTATTTATCTCCAAACTATAAACTTGGCATCCAGAACATACCTCACAGTAGTTGTGCTTTCTGTATCATAGGCATGAGTTCTAAATTTAGCCTTACCCCCAAGGCCACTGTCCTTGAAACCAAAGCAAGCTGCTCTTTTGGCATTGCTGAGGCTCAACGTTATTAAAAGGACATGGATAACAGATTCACAGCACCCTTCTGGTTTGATTTTTGGCAACGCGCTCTTTCATATGGTACAAATAATCATAAAATTAAACAGCATCCACTTGTAATTTTATAGCAATTGCTCTCATAGCCTTTGCCAGGTTTCCCATAATAACTTCATGTATAATTAGTATGTAATCTTCAGGCATAAATAATACTCTAATTAGTCCATAATCTGTAATTATAATATATTTTCAGGTAAGGTGTGTATATGTGTGAGTGTATGTATGAGTGAACTGAGGCAATCTCAAAAAGAGCCTTCTTAATAAACTAAAAGGGATTATGTGAATTTCATGTGTAAACTGTTTTCAGTGCTATTAAATAAGTGAAATTAGATAAAACCTGTTCAATGAATTTCTACATCATATTATACACAACCATAGTTGTATTTACAAATGACAATAACAAATATATGTATTGCTAGTCATGATGGAGCAAGCATATAAAAAACATAGATATGCAAACAAGAAATGATCTCTGGCTGTATAATATATTCAGTTTAGAGGATAGACATGCTATCATTATATAATTTAAGTATTGTTGTAAAACCTTTTTCCAGATGAGGAAATATTTAGAGATCAGTATGTAAATTAATCAAAAGTCATAAAAGTTGAGCTTGTGTTTGAACCCAAACATTTTAGATTAAAATCATATATTTTTGTGGCATCACCATTTTATTTATTTATTTATTTATTTATTTATTTATTTATTTATTTATTTTTAAAGATTTTATTTATTTATTTGAGAGAGAGAATGAGAGAGAGAGAGCACATGAGGGGGGAGGGTCAGAGGGAGAAGCAGACCCCTTGCTGAGCAGGGAGCCCGATGCGGGACTCGATCCCAGGACTCCAGGATCATGACCTGAGCCGAAGGCAGTCGCTTAACCAACTGAGCCACCCAGGCGCCCGGCATCACCATTTTAAAATGTGAACCAAACTCTTTGGAAAGAGAATGACTAAGATGTACTGGCCCACACAATCAAGAAGTCAATCTATGTCTGGAGCCAACTCTACCAGAGGGGGACGAGCATGGCACTTTTGCAAGAAGGAGGAGAGAAGGGGGAGTAAAGAGTGGATACATGGAGGTTCCTCAAAAAGTTGAAAATAGAGCTACCATACAATCCAGCAATTGCACTACTGGGTATTTACCCCAAAGATACAAATGTAGGGATCCGAAGGGGTACGTGCACCCCGATGTTTATAGCAGCAATGTCCACAATAGCCAAACTGTGGAAAGAGCCAAGATGCCCATCGACAGATGAATGGGTAAAGAAGATGTGGTATATATATACAAAGAAATATTATGCAGCCATCAAAAGGAATGAGATCTTACCATTTGCAACAACGTGGATGGAACTGGAGGGTATTATGCTGAGCGAAATAAGTCAAACAGAGAAAGACATGTATCATATGACCTCACTGATATGAGGAATTCTTAATCTCAGGAAACAAACTGAGGGTTGCTGGAGTGGGGGGTGGGGTGGGAGGGATGGGGTGACTGGGTGATAGACACTGGGGAGGGTATGTGCTCTGGTAAGCTCTGTGAATTGTGCAAGACTGTTGAATCTCAGATCTGTACCTCTGAAACAAATAATGCAATATATGTTAAGAAAAAAAAAAAAGAAGAAGATAGCAGGAGGGAAAGAATGAAGGGGGGGAAATTGGAGGGGGAGACGAACCATGAGAGACGATGGACTCTGAAAAACAAACTGAGGGTTCTAGAGGGGAGGGGGGTGGGAGGATGAGTTAGCCTGGTGATGGGTATTAAAGAGGGCACGTTCTGCATGGAGCACTGGGTGTTATGCACAAACAATGAATCATGGAACACTACATCTAAAACTAATGATGTAATGTATGGTGATTAACATAACAATAAAAATAAATAAAAATAAAAAATAAAATAGCAAAAAAAAGAATGGATACAAAGTTGTCTTCTTTTTAAGGTGTTTACTAGAAACATTAATGAAGGAAACATAGGGAAAAACATTTTTTCTCATTTTATATTAGAAAAGAAAAACATCCTGCTGTCAATTAACAAAATCTGAGATATGAAAGTCTACAGATAAAAAGGATTAAGAATGAATTACATGTGCCTGAGTACAGCTAAACTTCCCTAAAAGAGCCAGAGAATGACATCAAAAGAGGACAATGTGATTAAGGCTGAGACAATATTAGATTAATTCTAGACCATGTTTAATTCCCAGTAGGTTTTGATCAGCAAGAAAATTCCATTCCAGAACCAGCATCTGTTTAATCCAAAGGATGATTCCAAGGGAGGATATATTCTCTTCAACCTCTTGTGGTTTGTGTTTTCTATGCTTGGGACCATAATTGAATGGAATCATTTATTTGTTTGCAATTTTCTGGTTGTCATGATCACTAGTGACCTTGTAATGTGTATCTTGCTTTTTAAGAAATTTAAATTTCAGCAATAGCTTTAGCTGTGCAAGCCATGAACACAGGCAGTGAATAATATCTTTTAATAAAATTCATATCAATAAAGTTTAGCACCAAAGACACCTGGTATTCTTCACCTAATATAGCATTTGTTAGTTTGCAACCTAGGGAGCTTTAGAGGCATAATCTGAAACTGGTCTCCATAGAGGGAGGGCAGGGAGAGACCAAAGAAAGAGGTAGGTCATTCCATATTGGTAGGTGGCAGGTTTAATAAGCAAGGGAATTCATAAATGAGAAAGGAACTTACTTCTGTCTTGGGCATAAAATGAGATCTCAGCAACTGCCCTCCACATCAAAGTTTATATTGAGACCGTAACTGGGTTCAGTCATGTGAATCATCCAGATGATCTCAATACTTTATCACTATCTCAAAGCTATATGTTTGGGGTAGCTTCTGGGAGTGAGAAGGCAAGCTAGAATGCATATTCAAGGAAATGGGAGGGAGTGAGAAGCCTCCAATTGCCCAGATCCAGGTTAATTGTTGACCAACGGTTATATCTTCTTGATGATCTCCCCCAATAGTATCATATTAATGCGTCAAATGTAAGAAATAAATGGTTGTTTTCTTCTTTAGGATGACTTTAATATGCCAGAATAGGGGTTAAACTAATCTATACAATCATTCAGTCAATAAGATACTTTTGAGTATCTTCTACTTGCTTGGGAGTTAATGTGCACTTCTGTCCTGACCATCACTATGGAATTCCACACTTAGAACATGAATACAGCTGTGGGTCAGGGAAGAGTAGACAATAATGCACAACGAGAGTATTTAAAGAACATAGGGTGTGGGCATTCAAATACCACTTACGGTAATTTCTGAGAAGAGTCATAGGATTCAGATTTCAAAAGGAGGAGTGCCAGGGAAGGGAATTTAAAACAAGGAATTTAAGAAATCACTGGGGGCGGGGGTTGGATCACCTGGGAGCTCTTTTCTGAGGATACCCAGGATGGGCTTTATAGCCAATGTGTAGACCCTTGACAGAAGAAACTGAAAGAGTGATAGAAGGTGGCTGGGTCTCAGTGAAAAGGGTGGTGTAGACAAGTTGTACTCTGAACCAGTGAGGCCCTGAATGGGAAGCCGGCAGGCAGATTCAAATTTATCAAACAGCATTTGATAGCAAGTGATAGAATGCAAGTCAAGTGACTTAAATTAGGGTCTCACATGACTGAAAAGATCAAATCTAAGATTTGTTTCAGTCTTACCAGAATTGGAGAACTCCAGTGATGTCTCTCCCTCTCTGTTTTTATTTTACTCTCCTCATGGTGAGGCACTATGAATTCAAAGATTGTGTTTTACTGGCTTAGGCATTCCAGAGGAAGGAGAGGACCTCTTTCCCAAATGTTCCAGCAAAATTTCTGGGCAAGTCTTCCGTTGCTTCCATCTTGAATTTGGTTCCCAGATGTTAGACCATTACTATTGCTAGGAGGATCCTATTGCTGATGATGTCTGTACCACGTGGGCTTAGTGTGGAAGGATCGTGGTTACTAAAGGCAAACCAGGTGTGCTGTGACCAGAAGAGGAGGGATGGGTGCAGAGCAGGCAAACGCATCCTCTGAAGGGGTCATCAGACTTCTCTCTCATGTATACATGCACACAAGCCCATGTGCAACCGTCAGGCTATAAATATAATTACAAATTCTCTGCATATGCTTGAGAAAAACATTAGACCTACAGTAGTGGCAAGTGGTAAAGGATTAATGCGGACAAGGGAAAATACAAATGCTTGGTTGCATATGGAAAAAATGTGCTCAAAGGAGTGAAAGTTGGAGCAATAATGAGGAACCATGTTTCAACCTAATCTAACCATTGTTCTGTGAAATTAATAGCTGGTATAAGTATAAATTACTGCTGGTTACTTTGGAACATTTTAGTCTTCATCCTATGCCAATAGTCTTAAAAAGTGTGTGTGTGTGTGTGTATACAATGCAATATAGTATTATTGACACAAAAGGAAGAAAAACTATATATGAAGATTATTTCAGTATTATATATAGTAGCAAAAAATGAAGAGCACACGAAAATTAATATAGGGAGGAAGTGATTTATTTTATAGTACAAAACTATCAAGTTATTTTGAGCAAGCTGCTCAATCTCTCTGAAATCTAAATTTCTGATTTATAAACCAAGAAAAATATCACATGTTTAATAGTCTTTGTTAAGTAATAATGGATTGATAATCTGAGTAAACTATGGTTGGTTGGGAAATTACAGCTTTATTGTAACTAGAATCATAATTAGAGTTGTTTTATATATCACCAAGAACGAATTCCATTGCATAATGTTAAACAAAAACACATCAGCAGGACAAATGTACATGAATAAAAAATTGAGGGATTTTTCATTATCATCCCTGCTATGTTAGGGTAGGTGTTTATGACTGGCTTTTTGACCCTCTCTTTTCCAAATTTCCTGCAGCCCTATATCTCAGGGGGTATTTGTGACTCTTAGAATAACTAATGTAGGTGAAAGCAATTTTCAAAATGAATAGTGTCATACTAAAAGAAAGAGTGATGATTGTGATTATTTTAATGAAGTGGGAAAGACAGGGGACTTGCAGTATTAAATTAGCATGTCATGGTAAAACACAAAAGTGTTTGATATGTAAAGTGACTATTTAAGAGTTTGTATATCTCTCCCCGCTCTCCAGAGGAGAAGGCTCTGAGGGCAGCAAGTACTGGCTCCGTGTTGTACCCGGGTCTCTAGCAGGGCAAAGCAATGGGGTTGCTCACCCTTCTCCTGTCAAAGTCTGTCTGAAGGTAGATTATTAAGTCCAAACGTTAACTAAATGAGACCTGACTGGGTTACAAATCTAAGCAGACAGGGGAATAAATGAGGCCAGAGTGTGATGAGCAAGTTCAAAATGGAAAGGAAAAAGTGGGAATTTGTGTGCAGCAGCTCGAGCTAACATTGGCTTTATCTGAAGAACCTATGGCCATGAGCATAAAGATGCCTAGATCATTGGAGGAATAGACCAGAGAGTGAGTCCTGAGCAGACAGAGGCTGAATATGGGAGAGGTTCAGGATCTGGCTGGTACTGCAAGTGGTTAGCAAAATGACCACATTGTCTCTTGTTTCCTACCATCAATTCAAATACCTCCACAGCTATAATATTGATAACAATGATCATTTTATTGAACATTTACTGTGCATGAGACACTTTGATGAATGATTTATATCATTTGGGTTTCACAACATTTTTCTTAGGTGAGTAGGACCATTATCCACATCTTATAGGTGAGGTGTAGAGAGAGGATGAAGCTCAGCTAAAGTATATTTTTTTGTAAGAGACAAGCAATAACTCAAACCCATGTATTTGCTTCCAGAGTCTCTATCATTAGTTGTGAACGTTCACCACCTCCCTGAATTAAGCCCTTATATTTCCAGCCTGAGCAATCATGAGAATCTCCCATGTGGCATCTTGCCTCCAATCCCTTCCATACTATGAGAATGAGATTTTCTAAAGGCAAATCTAATCCGGTCACTCCCCAGCTTAAAAATTTTGGTAAGCAGATCAACAGAATAAGGTCTAATCTCGAGTATGCGACTCAACAAATCCTCATATTTGCCTCTGGCCTACTTGTGTATTTCCATCTCTTCCCTCAGCCCTATTCTGTAGTCACTGTAATCAATAGTGCTGCTGGAATATACCTTAATATTTGCACCTCTCTGTCTTTGATTATCTTTGCTGAATTTGTTCTACTGTTCAGCCTGACTCCTTTCCCCACCTAGAAAATTCCTATTTAGTCTTTGAGGCTCCACCTCATCAGCCGACTGTGAAGATTTTGTGGCTTCCTTAGATGAACTGAATACTTCTTCACTGAAACCTCTAGTGTCCCTCTTCTTCTTCTTTTATAAAATCCAGGCCCCGTGACATGTGGTGTCCACCCAGCGTTTGAGTTGTTCAGTTGTTTGATACAGTGCTTTATTTCTCCTGACAGCACAGAGTTTATCACATGGTGGACGTTTAATAAATATTGTGTTATTAAATTATGTAGCTGTAGCACGATGAGCTAAAACTGTCACCACTGCTCTCAGTGGCTGATAAGTTATGTGAGATTCAGAAACAGACTGTTTGGACAGAGCACAATTAACACCAGATGACTGAGAGCAGGAAGCAACATGCCAGTAGTCAGGGTTAGAATTCTGTGAGGAATAAGGCCAGTCAATTTAATAGGAAGGATATGGATCCTCCATGTAGACTGCATGAAAATCCATTAGATTAAATTAATTACTTCTACTGAAAAATGATAATTTTAATGGTGGGAAATTGAGTTTCCCTTCATATTTTTAGGAGAAAGTTTGCTTCTGTGTCACTGGCCGAGAGAAATAAGTTCGTCACCATAAAATCAGGAAAAGTTTAAACAGAGAAAAACTCCATAGGACATCCTCCAAAGTCGAAGGGGAAGAACTTGCAAGATGTAAGAAGGGAATAAATCAAGGTTTTTGTTACCTGGTGGAGAGACATTGGCAGATCCTGGAGAAGGAAAAATGTCTTCCAGGGGGCCAAGGAAAGGACCAAGAGTTCTGTAGGAGCTCAGCAAAGTGCTGGCATTCAGCTTTTCTACTTCCCAAATACCTACAACCAAGAGAGCAGATTAACTAAAGATACTGTAAATTTTAGTGAAATTAAACAAAACAACTTAAACCTTACATTGTATTTAGACTAGAGAATGTACGCAAGGAGGTGCTCAGAAAGATTATTCTGTGGTCATCTGATAAGCACTAATAAATCATAAAGGAAGAGACGTGTTTGGGCAGCAGTTATAGTCCAAGACCCAGAAATATCGATTCACCGAATTCCTGTCTCATTATCCCAGGAGAACCTTGAGAGACAAACCCTGTAGGCCAGAAAGACAGACATCCTGTATGAAGATGGTGTTTCACTCACAGCCTCAATAGCAGTGGCTTTGCATTTGTATTTCTCGTCCAGAAATACATGGAATCATCTAGTACTTCCATGGATTTTATAAATTGCATGGTGATGGCAGCTAAATAATAAGGCTAAGAACATCTCCCATTTACTGATAGTCCCATATGCCTGACACCATGATAAGTTCTCCACGATAGTATCTTCACCCTTTATAAGATGCTGTAAATTAAATCTTAGTATCCCCATTTTATAGGTTAATAGATTATGTTAGAGCATGTTATAGAGCTTACTCAAGGCTAATTTTCTGAAAGGTGGTGGAATTGATGATATTTGAATCATAGTCTCTTTGAATCAAAGGCTCCCAGGTCCATAGGTTTTCTCAGTAGAGCATTCTTCTAATACTAACTGCTTCCCTGGTAACATTCGTAAATGCAAACATGTCCACCAACGAAGAGGGAAAAGCCATTGCTAGATTGATGGAGGAAGTGAGGAAAGGAAGAAGTTTTACTGGAACCATAAAAAAGGAAAAGAAGGAAAGGAAGAAAGAAGATATAAAGAAAAGAACACAGGATAAATTTAAAGTTACCAGCCAAGAACCCAGGCTTCTCACCAGATGGTTCCTAAGAATAAAAGGCCCAGAACTACTCAGGGAGGATTTTCCGTAAGGCAGTTAGGTCTCCTAAAATTTCTCAGCTCAGTAAGTGAAAATTAAATGTAAAAATAGACATTTCCCATAACATCCCCTATGTAATCTTGTACATTTCAAACTCCAGAAGAAGACTGGATAAAACTGAGTGGAGCTGTCAGGATGTATGGGCCAAATATCATCACTAAGACAGGAGAGTTTGCTGGTCGGAGCTCAAACACTTCTCTTTGCCTTTAAAACCATTTTTTATAGCCTTCCTCACACACCTTCTATGTTCCTAGACGCAGAGTGCCTCTCTGCCAAGGACTGTGATTGCTTCTCAGTGCCCACCATGCCTGAGCTCATGCCCAGCACATAGCTGGTGCTCACGGCTTTCTATTTCTCTTCAAATCTGGCCCCTGCCGTTTGGAAGAGATTAACTAATCACTCAGCCCCTCTTTGTCTCCATTTCCGTATTTGAGTTCAAGTAGCAATGATAATACCACCTGTCTCAGAGTTACTGCCAGCAGTGTTTGAAATAACATGTAAAAAATGCATAGCGCAGCAGCTAGTTCTCTGTTAAAAAATAGACTCAAGGCTAGGGCTTGGGGGATATGCAGAGCTGAATAAGACACTTTCCTGATTTCAAAGAATTTATAATCTAGCAGGAGGAGAAGGTAAATTTGAAAGAAGTTGGTACAATAGAATGAGCTTTCAAGTCAGACTTTGGCTTGAAACCTTTTTCCACTTACTGCATGATCTTAGAATATTACTTAAAATCTCTGCACCTCATGGTCATCTTAAGTAAAAGAAGCCCATAATACTTATCTCAAGGAGGTGTTGTAAATATGAGAGATACTGCGGGTTGGGGACTTTGCAAAACATGTGGCATATTGTACTCAAAAACAGTATGCATTATGATTTTATTAATTCAGATGATATGAACTCATGAAAGCAATGATCCAAGACTATATATAACAAATGTCAATAGGGGAGCATGAATATATTTGATACTGAGATAGTTCAGAAGAGGGGTACCTTCGGTTGGAGAGAGAAGGACATGGAAGTTGTAGGGTAGGATTTCAAGAAACAGAACATGGGGAAGATTTCAAGCAGAAAGCAGAGCTTGAACAAAATGGTGGGTTTAAGAAAGCTGGCACGGACTTACACAATACTAGTTTTTCATTTTTTTTCAACAGGGCAGACAATGCAGAATAATGAAAAAGACTGAGGTTTTGATTTAAAAGCTAAGGTAGCTGTGTGTATTGAGAGCAGGGGCAATTGTTATTGTAGCTGTTTTGGAAGGTCTGGAGATTTCAAATGTCAAAAAATATACTGGGGATAAGAACAATTGGAAGAATGCATCCACAGCCCAGCCAGTAACGATTAGAAGTAATGACAATGGCTAGCATGATGAGTGTTTACTATGTGACTGACATGCAATATTTTAAATGCATGATTTTTTACGCCCTCACATTATGTACTGTTTTAATCTGTATTTTGCAAACGAGGAAACCAAGGCTGAGAGAGGTTGTGTTAAAGCTCTAGGCCAAACATCAATCAAGCCATTTTGGGCCAAGCATTCACATGAGACCTGTTTCACGTCAAAATCCATATTCTCAGATGTTTTCACACAGTAGATTATATTTTTAAAATTCTAGATGAAGAGATAAGTTGAAGCAAAGGCATAGTCATGGGGACAATTTCTGGGCTTTTTAAAGAAGTAAATTATGTTAGGCTTACATTTGTCTCCCTGCCTTGGAGCATGAACTCCAAAAAGTTAAACACACACTAATTTCCCTCATACTAAACACATCATGCGTTTGCTGAATGAATGAGTGAGTCACTGTGCATGTTTTCTGCCAGGCCTGATGGGCATGGAGGACCCTGGCAACAGTAGCTGGCCTCTCCTATGCCAGTATGCAAGAAAGGTGTAAGACCAGGCTTGTCCTTAGTGACATGGCAAACCATTCTATGTCCATCTTGTTCTCAAAAATCCTGCAATGACTCCTTATTGTCCCCAGGTTACATTTGACCTCAGGACACGGCGGAAGAGGTCCCGTGGCATGGATTCTGGTTAGACTTCAAGACTAGTATCTTCTACTCTTCCCGTATACCCGGGGCTGATGTACTGATTTGTTAGATATCACTGAAACATGTCACTATTTCATGTTTCCTTAGCTTTTTACTTGTCATTTCTTTGAGCTGGAGTACATGTACACTTTTTCAGGCTGTTTTTACCTGTTGCCTCCTGTATGGACTCCTCCCAGGACAACTTAGCTCACAACACAGGGTTGGTAGCTCTCCCTTTTCCAGTACATGCTGCCTTATCCCTCCACTCTTCTTTCCCACTGTACCGTGAAGACCTCTTTTCTCCTTCCTCAGGCTCCAGCACCATGCACAGCCCCTGAAAGTCATACAGAATATTCACCGAATTGAGATACTTACATAGCATTGAACACTAAGAATTTAAATGTATCTATTTCCCTAAATATGTTCTCCCCAGCAGGCCATAAACTAATTTAAGATAAGAGAAATACCTTAATTAACGTGGTATCCATAGTTGGCAAGTGCTGGAAACTATTTATTCACCGAAAGCATGATAACTATTCTCTCCTACAGCATAACCCTACTCCGGATGGACTGCTCACTCACATCATCTTACCACCAATGTAATAACCATCAACGTAACACCCCCATCAGCCCTTCACCACCAACACCACTAAATCACTATCACCAGACCAATTTTATTTGGAGGACAAATTGTAAATGCTTTGCAGTGAGATGTAAGGTTGAAATCTTGGCTTATCAGTGACTATCTGCATGATTCTGCTCAATGTCTTTATCTATAAAGGAGACATAACAGTGCCAATCTCTTAAGCACATAGTGGTGATTAAATAAGAAAGGACTGCAGGGCGCCTGGGTGGCTCAGTGGTTAAGCGACTGCCTTCGGCTCAGGTCGTGATCCTGGAGTCCCGGGATCGAGTCCCGCATCGGGCTCCCTGCTCGGCAGGGAGTCTGCTTCTCCCTCTGACCCTCCCCCCTCTCATGCTCTCTCTCTCTATCTCATTCTCTCTCAAATAAATAAATAAAATCTTTAAAAAAAAAAAAAAAGAAAGGACTGCAAATGCTTAGTGCAATGCCAAGAATAGAGTAAGGGAGGGGTAGTTAAGTGCATGGTATTTACCTTCTGCTTCCTCTGTTTCAATTCAAACCCTTGCTCAAATGGATGTCCCAGTTCCCTTCTCAAATTAACAGTGTGACAGTAAACCTGTCTTTGGTGATCACTGGGCCCATGCATTAGAGATGTAAAAGAGGGGATACATGAAAGATACTGAAGAGATGGAAGTGATAGGAGGCAATCTCTGCTGAACACTGCGTAAGAAAATGAACTCCTCATTTTATTGCCTTCTGGTTAGAAGAGCAGAGAATATAAATGATGAATAAGAGGTCCCTGATGATTGCATCTCACTGAAGACCGTCTTTAGCCTGAAGGTTTTTTTCTCTTTTCACTATAGAAGTATTTATGGCTGAAATCTACTTTATTATAATAACATGGCAATTACAAGCCTTTCTAGCTTAATCTGCTGGCACATTGAAAAGCACAGAATCTAGAACATAGAGTCAAAGGTTCTGTAAGCCTTAGGGTCCCCACATATGAATAAGCCCCAGCATTTTCTCAAACTAGTACTTCTTAAGAAAAACCAATACTAGTTTTGCAGTGATATACTGAAAACTTACATTTTTCAAAACTGGAGGCATTGAGTCTAATGTTTCAAAATGAAAATGTCCAAATACTAGAATATGTTTAAGGAAAAGGGAAAAAGGAAAGGAATGTGCATTTCCTAATCCCTAAGTGCAAGTTCTCTGTTCATCCCCTTACACATGCTGTCCATTTACTCTTCATAACCCACCATTTCTGCCCACCTTCCAGGTGTGACACTGAGATTCTGAGGGGTCAAACAGCTTGTTTAGTAGAAGAGATTCAGAACTGGGGTCCCAGGCCAACTTTATCTCACCAAACCTCTGCATGTTTGTCTTCTCCATGAAAAGCTATAAATCTTTCAATTGCTTAGTCACCAATAATGAGACCATGACCCTTCACTGAGAGAGCCATCCCCACTATGACCATTATCAACATTTTGATCTTGTCCATGTAATTAGATTAAAAATCTACAAAATAGGAATACAACTAGTCCCTCCTCAAAGTATCATTGGGAAGATAAAATTGAATAATACCCATGAAATTTGATTTGTTCATTGTCTCACATTTAGGAAATGTTCAATAAATGTGCTTGAGTATGGCAGGATCATAGAGTAGATATACGGTGGGCTTTTTAAGAAGCTGCCAAGCAATTTTCCAAGGTGTTTGTAGACATTTCTGTCAGTTCCATATCCTCGCCAACATCTGGTGTTCATAGACTTTTTGATTTCAGTCCTTCTAGTGGATGGCAAAAGACATCTCATTATAGTATCA
Source organism: Mirounga leonina (assembly GCF_011800145.1). NCBI lineage: Eukaryota > Metazoa > Chordata > Mammalia > Carnivora > Phocidae > Mirounga > Mirounga leonina. Next base: position 76,462,760 of record NW_023270415.1, on the reverse strand, counting down.
ATTGGCATTTCTCTGAGGACTAATGATGTTCAGCAACTTTTCATGCATTTCTTGGCCACTTATTTATCTTCTTTGCATAGCATATATTCAAACTTCAGCCCAATTTGTATTAGTTTTTTTATGGTTAAATTACAGAAGTACTTCACATGTACTATATACATAATCCTTCAGTTTGTGTTGTCCTATTAATGTTCTTAATAGGAATTTTTGATAAACAGAAAGGTTTATTATAATGAAGGCCAATTTAATATATTCTCTGTTCTTTTTTATTTCACCCATCCCCCCATCTACCTCCCTTCTGGCAAACTCCAGTTTGTTCTCTGTATTTAAGAGAGTGTTTGTTTTGTTTTTTAGATTCCACATATAAGTGAAGGCATATGGTATTTTCTTTCTCTGTCTGACTTAATTCACATAGCATAATACCCTCTGGGTATACATTTGAATGCTAGAGATTTTTTTTAATGTTCTAAGATGGTGTTGTCTGCCTCAAGCTTATCAAGATAATCTTCAATATTTTCATTTAGAAACTTTTTAGTTCTATGTTTAAAGTTTAATTTATGATGCATTTTGAACTGACTTTTGTGCATGGACTTGGGTAGAGTTTAAAATATTTATTACAGATAAATGAAAACGCACGTCCACAAAAAGACTTGTGCACGAATATTCGTAGAAGCATGATTTAATATGGCCAGTAGTCAGTAAAATAAGTTGTCAAACAAACACAGAAATGAATAAATAAACTATGTCATATTCATGGAGTGGAATACCAATCATCACTGAAAAGGAATGGGCTACTGACATGAAACAATATGCATGGATGTACAAAACATTATGTTGAATAAATGAAGCAGGCACAAAAATAAGTTAACATATGATGTCATTCATGTGAATTTCAAGTGCATAGAAAACCAACCTTCAGTGCCAGAAGTCAGAAAATACTTAATTGAGGAGATAGAGTTAATTGACTGGAAAGGGTATTGAGGGAACTTTCATTACATTATCATATTTTGGGAAGTGGTACATGGATTCATTCAATTGTTGAAATCAACAAATAGTATAAAATCTATACATTCCATCTCAAAAAATAAAGTAAAAAATAAATAAAATAGGAGAGGCATGACTGGTTACCATGGTTTTCTGCATCAAACAACCAGTTGATCGAAAGCCTTGTCCTAAAACCCCTCCTTTTCCCTTTAGAAACTCCTCTTCCCTCTCTGTTTCTGACAAGAGTTGCTAACCCTTTGGCTGGCGACACCCAAGTCAGCGCTCCCCTCCTTTGGGGCAGGAGCCAGGGATCTGCTGCTTGAGGTGGTTCACCAACTGTGGAAAGCTGCACAATACCAAAAACCAAATGCCAGGAACCTTACCTCAGTCCTGCCCTCCTCTTGCATGCTCATTGCTCACTGACCCCTTTAGCTTCTGAAAAAAATACAATGATGAGTTTATTCGTGAATTTGTCACTGAAGAAACTGAAGCTCAGAGACGTGAAATAACTGTTCGAGGGCTCAGAAATGATATTTTCAAGCACTAAAATCCAGGTATGTGTGAGAGCTGTCTACTTGCTCAAAACTGATGCTTTGAGAGCAAGGGAGGCTTTCAGAGTCCTCAGGAACAATTTGCCTTCTGGAGGGAAAAAGAGTCTGCTTGCTTAAGAACAGGGCAAACACTTTCAGCCCTTCAGATTTCTACATGTATCAGTACTGAAAAGCTAATTAATTCACATCAATTAGAAGAAAATTATGTTAATTTATTGTGTATTAAATATGTTTTTGTCTCTGTGTCCCAAAGTAACAGTGAGTTTGGTGTATTTAATTTCTCTTCCCTTTCACTTAATTTATATATTATTACTTCCTAAATAGTGATTAATTCATTTAACATTTATCAAATACCTAATGTGTGAAAATCCCAGATATACTTACAAAAAATAATATATAAAAGTGTAAGAGAGAATTTGGTATTCAGCACATGTTTTGTTTAAAGTACTTGCTTCCTGCCTAGCTTCATTCAAAATATATAAGACAATACTTCATTCTTTGAGCATTTACAATTCAGTTGTAGGAGGTTTTTTTTACAAATTTCTTTTTAATTAGTTCATCACTTCCACATTGCTTTATCAACATTTTTAAAGGTTTTAAAGTGGCTACCTGGAAAAAAAACAAACAAACAAACAAACAGACAGGATTGACTAAAAAAATGATTTCTTACACTATTCAACAGAAATGGTAAAGGTACCCAAAGAAATTAGGACAAAAATAATAGTAGAAAAATGAAGCCAGAAATAGTCTAGTCCAGCAAATGTTTTTAGAGTTTCCTATAAACGTTCTACTGATTGTCAACAAATTTTGTTCTGACCTCACTACTGGGCCCTTCAGAGAGGGGAATATGCCATGCTGCAATTTCATGGTTTCCACAACTTAAAAATAAAAACCGCCAGTTATTTTACCACAAAAGATGGGTTTATTTGGGAGTAAAAGAAAATTGCAATCTGGGACAAACAAACTGTGGCAAAACTACAGACAAGCCCAGAGAACAAAGGGGAGGTACTTGTTTTTAGGGAGAAAAGGAGGAAGTTGGAGGGTGTTATAAACTAAAAGTCCTTGGAATAAACTGGGAGTTCTGACTAGAGTGGCTTCTCCTTGGCTGAGCTGTTTATGGGTGGAGGGGGGAGGAGATAAGGAAAGCATGATTCTGTCAGCTGGGATAGTAGAGGGGTGTCTGTGTTCAAGGTCAAGTCCATGTAAGGTCAAGTTCGGCTCTTCCTGCTGGGTCTGCAGTTGACTACAAGTGGTAGTGAGGGTTCCCGTGACTAATTTTCATACCAGTTTATTAAGGAAAACAGTAGCTCAGCAGAAAACAATTATCACCAAGACACTATCACTTCATAAACAGAAGACTGCAATGCAATGGAAAATACTGACAATTATGTTGGGAAGAGGAATTTTTTTTTAATTAAAATTCTTCAGGAAGGTATATGAAATAGCACAAGTGCATAAGGCATTAATACTAATCCCAAAACATGGTAGCTATGACTCACATCAATTCCAAATATTAATAGAAGGGTATTTCCTTTGTCCATTTTTGGAGGAAGAGATACACTACAGAACTTTTTTTTTTTTTAAACCATCTGAAAAATAGTGGCATTGATGATCATTGGACATTATATGTCAGGATTGGTGGCGGACTGGAAGAAATGTCTCTCTTTGCAAACTTGGGATTTTAAAACTCCACCAAGACAGAAGATGGCTCTAGGACAGTTATAACAAAGGTTAAACTGAGAGAGATGTGAAGACTTCTGCTTCTGGTGATGGAGAACTAGATTGTATCAGATTAATATTCCCAAGGAGAACAATTTGATGAACCAGATACAAAATTTTAAAAAGCATATATCTTTGAAGCCAACACAGAGCCACCAAGTTTGCAGGACTTGAAGGGGGAAAGTCCTAAAAATATATATATGGAAATATGGAAAGATAATCCAATATGCATGCTAATTTTCCACACAGGGAATTTACTAATTCATTAGCACTGGCTATATTGAGAAGTGGAGTAGAATTTAGGTAAAAAGCTGAAAAGCTAAGATAATCCAATATTCTAACAGGTTTGGGAAGATAACATGTTGAATGACGGGCTCTACCAGGAAGAGAGTCCCTAACAGATACACAGCCTTCCAAAGGGCTACATATGAGAGGAAGGGATGAAATGAACAAGGTTTAATAAAGATTGATCCCCATTTTCAAATCAGATCAATCTTAGATTGGATTTAGGTGATTTTCTCCTATCCTATTTCAGAAAAGGGAAAATAAATTCTAAATGTGGGAATATAAGACTATCCAGAACCTTAAATAATTTCTAAAATATTTCATGGCATTCAGTTAAAAATCAGCATGCATACCAGAGACAAAAATAAAATGATTTAAACTGTAACTTAAAAACAAGACATTAGAAAAGTTCTCAGGAGATCTATGTATTAAAATTACAAGACACAGAAAGTAAAATAAATGTGATATTATGTTCATTAGAATGGATGATTTGATGGACACCGTCAACAGAAAATAAGCATCCATAAAGATAGAATTATATTGAAATTCTAGGAGATAAAATTAAATAATTGAAGTTAAGAACTCAATACATAATATTAACAGAGATTAATATGATTGAGGAGAGGATTACTGAAGCAAAAAAACAGGTCAGTAGAATATATAAGACTAAATACAGAGAGGGGAAAAAAGGACGAAAATACAGAAGAATTTTTTATTGAAATAAATAAATTTAATGAATAATAAATAAATAAATAAATTTAAATAAAACCTACAAAAATGGAGAGATATGTTTCTTTCATGAATTAAAAGGTATTTGAAAGACTTGGTTCTCTCTAATCTGGTCTGTCAAGTCATGAAGTTCCATTCAAACTCTCAGCTAGGAACTCAGAGGGCCAAGCAAGTAAACACGATTTAGAAGAATAAAACCATTTGTCATATACTAGCAGATATCAGGTGTATATAGCCTCAGTGATTCAGACAACTTGTTATTGGCATTAGAGCAGATATCTAGATTAATGGGAAAGAAAGGAGAGCTGAGAAACAGATTGACCCTTATGCAGCATTTGGTATTTACAAAGTTAAAATGTACACAAACAGGGAAAGATTCTCATCCGATGAAGGATTCTGAATCAATTAATATTTGTACAAAGAAAGATAGAATCTGGCTTCTATCTCATATGTTAAACAATGAACACAATGCAATGCCTGTGAACAGTAGAATGGATAAATAAATGTTAATACAGTGGAAAATTAATATATTCATTATTATATATTCATTCATTAATATATTCATTATTATATATTATATATTATATATTATATATATTATATATTATATATATAATGTATACATATATGCTATATCAGACAAAACTGATCTATGTCTATGATGTTAAAAGTTAAGGTAATAGTTAGCTTTCAGAAAGTGATGGGAGAGTGGCAGAATATTGATAGAGATATTTCTTTTTTTTTTTTTAAAGATTTTATTTATTTATTTGAGAGAGAGAGAGAATGAGAGACAGAGAGCATGAGAAGGAGGAAGGTCAGAGGGAGAAGCAGACTCCCTGCTGAGCAGGGAGCCCGATGCAGGACTCGATCCCGGGACTCCAGGATCATGACCTGAGCCGAAGGAAGTCGCTTAACCAACTGAGCCACCCAGGCGCCCAATAGAGATATTTCTGAACTGCTGCTAATATCCTAAATATCCTGTTTCTTTATCTGGTGGGTAGGTGGTTACACAGGCGCATTTACTTTGGAAAGTGTATCATCTTTACATTTAAGATTTGTGCGCACCTCTCTCTTTCTGTCTGTGGGGCATGTATGATTAGCTCCTTTGAATCACATAGAACCAGATAGAGCAGGGTTACACACAAAAGAAAAGCTTAAAAATATTCTTGTCACTAAGCATGAAAAAATGTTATGTGCATTCACTGACACAGAATGAAATGTGTGACTCACATCCAGAGGAAATACTCAGAGGTTGTGGGGCTGTGGTAAGGTACAGAGGAAGACCATGGAAGGAAAGAGAAATGTTAAATTAAAGAAGGAAAAATAAAAACCTTGGTATCTTGTAATGGGTATGTTCTTCCAAGTCTTGCCACTGCCCATCTTATCCTAAAATTGTGCAATCAGGTAAATGAAAATTAGAGAAACATGATCTTATTCTCCAACACTCACAACAAATCAAGGCCATAATCTTTTTTTTTCAAACCAGTATTAAATGGTGTACATTTTATTTTATTTTACCTTATTATTTTTTAAAGATTTATTGATTTATTTGAGAGAGAGAGAGAGAGAGCATGATGAGCAGGAGGGGCAGAGGGAGAGGGAGAGAGAGTCCCAAGCAGACTACATGCTGAGTGCCGAGCCCAACGCAGGGCTCGATCCCATAACCTTGACATCTTGACCTGAGCTGAAACCAAGAGTCAGACGCTTAACCGACTGCTCCCCCCAGGCACCCTGGTGTACATTTTACTATACCCTTTAAATACAAGAAAGTTTGTATTTCCTTGAATTTTTTAAAAAGGACTTCAAGAATACATTTTGAATATATCAATAAAAATCTGTGGACAAGACTTCTCTTTCTTGGAAGTTGCAGGAGATACACTGTCCTCTAGTCCCCTTGCTGAGTACAACTAAAAACCTTGAATATTATATGTAAAACAAACACTGGAAACTCTGAAAGGTGGGGAAAAAGAAACATAGTAGCTTATGGAAATCGAGACCAAAAGAATGAAACAGTAAAGAGTTCCCTGAGCTTGCTTTTTACCTTGCATATCCCAGACTTGGAGCAAAAGAAGCTAGCAACCTGGAACCCAGATAAGGAAAGAAGGATGGAAGGAAAGGAGGAAGGAAGGAAGGAAGGAAGGGAGGAAGGAAGGAAGGAAGGAAGGAAGGAAGGAAGGAAGGAAGGAAGG
>NW_023270415.1:76358518-76456293 GCF_011800145.1 Mirounga leonina | reverse complement strand
AGGAAGGAAGGAAGGAAGGAAGGAAGGAAGGAAGGAAGGAAGGAAGGAAGGAAGGAAAGAAAAAAGGAAGGAAGGAAAGAAGGAGAGAGGGAGGGAGAGAAGGAGGAAGGAAGATGCCTAGTTATCTAGCTAAAGGACCAGGATGGGGCAGCCTTGCAAGGCAGAAGACATTTCCCCAGTAGCCCCTCTACTTTAGCCAAACACCACTGAAAAAGCTGTGCCCCCCCTTCACTCATGCAGCGGAGGCCCAAGGCGGACTGGACATCTACACTTACCAGGCAACCCAAAGATTAAAACCTGTACAACAATTAATAAAACATAGTTCCTTGAGTCAAACTTGAAACATGAAACTAAACTTTTAGAAAAACTCAGGAGAAAATTCTCATGATGTAGAATAAGACAAAAAGTTCTTAGACTGGACACCAAAGTCATGACCCTTTCTGAGATCCTCCTAGCTAGATCCTAGGGAAAGTGAGCAGAAGAAGAAAGGGAGGGGAAAGGAGAAGGAGGATTGAGGAGAAGGAGAAAGAGAAAAAGAGAGAGGGTGGGGGAGGGACAGAGAAAGGAAAAAGAATTCTAAAAGGCTAAAATCTGAAGAAAAAAAACTAAATATAGTCAGTTCATTGAGCATGCAAACATTCATTCATTTATTCAACCACATAGTGTTAAATTAGGGGTCCTGCCAAGGTAATGTCAAAGTTTTCTGCAAAATTTGACATATGTACATAAATTCCCAGTTTTCTTAATCAAAAAAGAGACAGTTATTTTGAGGAGCAACTTAGGCAATTTTTAAGAAGATAAAGGAACAAACATTGACTTGTTCAGGGAGCTCTGGTACCAAGGTGTAGATTTGAGCATATAAACCAGCAGGTTGACACAAAACAGAATATAAATGGATGTAGGTGGGTCAAGGTTACGTTTGCCAAATTACAATGTCAACTCAACTAGGAGGCTAACTGATTTGGGCTGCATGTGACAGAAAAATAAACTATCAATAGATTAAGGATGATGGCACCCTCTACTCAGCCCAAAACACAACCCAGACTCACATCAAACTTACTGAAAAAACTCAAACTCCAGGATCTCTGGGTGTCATGGGAACTTCTCTAGAGTCCGAATCTGAGTCCTTTCCAGCTAATGAGCTTCCAGAGAAGATGCACTTTAGCACAAGCTTCTGCCAGATAGACCTGAGTTTGACTTTTATTTGGAAATGCCTATTCCTCAAAATCTTAGTGGACTGCCAGTGTGTTTGTCTATTTTATGTGCAAATTACCCCAGCCAAAGATGTCACAATATGCATTTCAAACATGGTAATTTTTGTCTCTTAGCCACGAACCTCCCTGTTTGGTCCATTCTTCTCTTATTTTAATGGCTTAAGGTCACTTGAAACAATAGGCTCAGGTAGGAAACACACTGACTCAGTGCTTTTCCTCCCAGAATGTAGGAGGAATAGTTAAAGAATGGTGGGATTTTTGAAAAAGATTTGGGGTCACATTCTTAACTTCTGCTATGGTTGCCATTTTACAGTGACCCTTTACAATTGCTTGAAGTTTCTAAAGAAAAGCAATTTTTTTCCAACCCTGCAATGCTATAAATAATAAGACTCTCGATGAGTTTAGAACACAAGCCACACACATGCAGCGTGTCCCTTAGCACTGTGATATTCCTTTTCATTCATTCCGCACAGCATCATGGAATGAATTTATCCCAGTTTATACTCCTTGTCCAGACAAATTTATTAATAGTTCCCCCTTTCACTGTGAAAGAGTCTGAGTTTGGAAAATAAATAATGTTTATCTTTCTCTTGTCAGACTTCACCAAATGGATCAAGAAGGAGCTATACACACCACCATTTTTAAATGTTTTCTATCATTTTGCTTAAGACTCCAGCCTTGGTCATTGCATTGTCTGAGTCTGGAGATTAAGCAAACAATAGTTAAGCAAAATGGCTTGGCTCTGCTTCGCAGTCACAAGCTTTCCAGACCACAATGTGTAGACCCTCCTGCTTGTTGCTAAACCCTTTCCACTCAGCTAATGCCACAATTTGGATTCTCTTAGCAATAGCATTTAAATTCTATATCAACTAGTGATTGAGTTTGGCTATGTTTAATTGAATACCTAATGAATGGTGGCATAAACATGTTACATTTTCAACATGGGAAGAATAACTGATTGTCATTCCATTCTGGGACTGCATTTTTTTTTTTTTTTTTTTTAAGTAGGCTCCATGCCCAACATGGGGCTTGAACTCATGATCCTGAGATCAAGAGTCACATGCTCTACCAACTGAGCCAGCCAGGCACAACTAGGACTGCACTTTTCAGAATGTGTCTATGGACACAGAGATTTCCTCAGAACCCCTCCAAGGGGTTTATGGAGTCTACACCATTTTCAGAATAATATCAGATTACTTGTTTTCATTGTGTGGACACTTGGCATTAATGATATAAAAAAAAAAAGTGGTGGCTGAAACTGTCGGCATCTTAGTACAAATCAGAGTAGCGGAATCATTTATACTAGTAAATATTTGTTTCTTTATTGTCATATGCTTAAAGAAAGAAGAAAAAAGCCCATTTCACTTTAAAATGTTCTTGATGAAACAATAAAAATATTAATTTTATCAAATGTTGAGCTTGAATACTTATTCTAGATGACAAAATGAAAAATACATATAAATCACTTCTGATGCATATGTAAGCACAATGGTTGCCTCCAAAAATAACTGTATGTGTTTGAATTGCAAGGTGAACTATGCTTTTTTCCATAGGACATGATTTTTACTTAGAAACAATGGCTAAGAGATAAACTATCTGTATTCAGACTTGGTTGTGTAGCATAGATTTCCTCAGGAACAAACTAAATGAATGTGTCTCTTTAAATAAAATGATTGGCATCATTGCCAATGATAATATTCGAGTTTACGAGTGAAAATCAAATTTTGGAAAAATTGTTATCTCCCACCATGAAGTTGGCTGTTTCTCAAAGCTTCAAGACTTTTCTTATGAAAATATCGGCCATATCAACAAATTATTTCTTCATGTTTTACAATTAAATATGCTCATAGTTGGAGGAGTTACAGAAATCAGGGAGCTGATATTTTTAAATGACTAGTGCATGATGTTGCAAGGTTAACACCAGGGGTAAAAGACCCACTCAAAGCGCAAGACAGACCAGTGAGACATCGCACAGAGCGCATGACATTCATTTTAGATTCTGCAATGCAATTCATTTCTAAGAAACTTCACACTAATCAAGTTTGGTTTATTCTGAAGTATCCACAATGGTAAAAAAAGGTTATTAAAGTACACTTTTTTTTCTCAACTGCTCATCTATGTGAGGCCAGATATTCTTTACAACACTTAAAAAGTAAAATAAAACTCACAAAAGATTGAATGCAACAGCAGAGATGATGTGAATCAAGCTGTCTGTTATTAAGCTAGGCATTACAATTCCTTCCAAAAATCTAAAGTAATGCTACTGTTCTTTCTAACACTTTGGTTTTTGAAAAATATGTGAAGCACATTTCAAAAAACAGAAGCACAAAAAAACATGCCATTTATGTTAATGTGTAATGTGATTAATGTAGTTATTTTAAAATGAATAGTGAATTAAATAAATAAATAAAGGATAATGGATAATTAAATAATAAATTAGTTTTATTAAAAGTAATAAATATTTAATTATTTCTTAATTTAAACTTTCTATGCTAATTAACAATAGATAAAACAGATTTAAACATAAAGTCTCTTGAGCAGTCATTAGACAAATCTTGAGACCAATATTTGAGGAACACTATTCTATAAGGCAAATAATTACAACTTGTAAAAATACAAACTTTCCTATTTTTGTTGTGCATATATAGTAATTGTGGATTGTTAAAACCAAGAAGATTCAAACAGGAAGTAATATTATGGTATTGCTACTTTTTAATCTAATATGTTAGAAGACTAAGAACAAAAAAGTTTTTGTTATTTTGTCCAAAGTTAAAGGTTAAGGGATTCAAGCAAAGGGTCATCAGATTGGCCCACTTTTGCAGAAGTGTATTCTTTTAAATTAGAGAAAGTAATAATTGTGGCAAAATTCTGTATCTTATCTGCTGACGATAATAAAATTCAAGGTATCAAAAGAGCTTTAAAAAATTCCTACTTTTGACTCAATAGCCTCAGTTTTAAGATTCCATAATGATCAAACTATGACTTGGAAATACATCAAAATTAAGCAAATTTAAAGAATTGTAATTGCAAATATATTTATCATAATATCATCTACAACAGTAACATGCTGGAAACAATGTATATATCTGAGAGTAATGACTGGAATATTCTGCGGCCAGAAAAATAACATTTATTAAAGTGTATGTTAATACAGGGAGATTTACAGTCAGTATAAAAGCAGACGTAACTAAGGCAATAGTTACAGAGATGTGTTTAGCTTGATATACATGTATCAGGAAGCAAAAAAGGACAAAATAAATTACACATTAAACTCAAAATGTTGGAAACGAATCAGGTACTAAAACCAAAGGAAAGAAGACAAAAGTAGTAAGGGTAAGAGCATGATGAATGAAGTAGAGAACACAGCAACAAACACAATAGCACATCTTTACAAAATTAAGAGGTGTTACTTTGAAAAGTAAGTTAAACAAATCTCTGGTCCGGGAATATTAATTGAGAAAGGAGATATATATCTAAGACCAAAAAATGATATTGCAAACCATTATACACTGGTAAATTTTAGAACCAGAGGAAATATGTAACTTTATATATATTAAATGTCAAATTTGCTCAAAAAATAAATGGAAAACCCATAAATTAAAATGTATTAAATACATTGAAATAATGATCAAAGACCTCTCCCACCCCAAACTTGGTAATATCATCAATAAATGTTCACAAAATGCCATGCTTGCTAGGAGGAGTTAAATTGCTCAAGAAAATGGAAGGAAGAACATTGGGCCTATAACTTAATGAAGTTATTTCACTCAATTCAAAGCCAAATGAAAAAAAATGCATGATTATAGGCTCAGTTCACATTATTGATACACAATTAGAGATAGTAAATAAATATTTAACTGTTCAAATTATACATTATAGTAAAAGCATATACTGACTGCTCTCAGACTACAGTGGCATTAAACTAGAAATAACAGGAAGATCACTGAAAAAAATCCCAAAATACATGTAAAGAACACACTTCTAAATAACACATATGTCAAAGATGAAACCTCAAGTGAAATTAATATTTTGAACTAAATGGAAATGAAACTTACTGAAATTTGTGGGATTCAGTGAAAGCAGTGCTTAGGGGGAAATTTTTGGCATCACTCTCACTGAATATATTAGAAAAGAAAAAATATCTAAGGAAAAAGTCAAATACTAGCAATCTAGGTTTCCATCTTAGGACGCTAGAAAAAGAGCAAATTGGTTCAAAGTAAGCAAAATGAAAAAAATAATAAGAATTAGAGCAGAAACCAATGAAGTTTAAAACAGGAAATCAATAGAGAAAGTCAATGGAAACAAAAGCTGATTCTTTGAAAAGATCAATAAAATCAATAAGACTAGTTAGACTAAGAATACAAAGAGAACAAACAAATTACTAATATCAGAAATGAAGCACAGCATATCACTACAGATCCCATGGAAATGAAAAGGATCCTAAAGGGATACTACGAACAGCTCTGTGCCCACAAAAGTGATCACCTAGATGAAAAGGGCCAGTTACTTGAAAGACACAGTCTGCCCAAATTCACACAAGAAAGAACAGACTAACTGAATAGGCCTTTATCTATTAAAGAAATTAAACCAATAATTAATAATTTTCCAAAACAGAAAGCAACAGATCCAGATGGGTTTCCTGGTGAATTCTAACAAACATTTCATGAAGAAGTTATACCAATCCTCTATAATCCTTTTCAGAGTATAGAAATGCTTCCCAACTCATTCAATGAGGCCAGTGTTACCCTAATTCCACAATGAGAAATAGATGTTATAAGAGAACTACAGATCAGTATCTTTCATGAGCATAGATGCAACAATCCTCAACGGTATATTAGCAAATTGAATTTAACAATGTGTGAGAAGAATTATCCACCACAACCAAGTCGGATTTATCCCAGGTATGCAAAGCTGGTTCAACATTCAGAAGTCAACAGGCTCAAACACATCAATAGGCTAAAATTAAAAATTGCAAGTTCATATCAGTAGATGCAGAAAAAAAAGAATTTGACAAAATCCAACACTGATGCATGATAAAAATTCTCATTCAACTAGGAATAGAAAGGGAAGTGCCTATTCTTGATAAAGACTGTCCACAAAAAAAACCCCTACACCCAACATCAGATTTAATGGTGAGAAACTTGAAACTTCCCCACTAAGATCAGGAACAAGGCAAGGACCTCCCCTGTCCCCTCTATCCACTCAAGGTGAATCCTACCTCATGTCTCACCTATTCCTGATTCAGACGATAATTAGATAAGACTTTGGGCTCTAGACTTTAGAATTGATGCTGGAATGAATTAAGATTTTGGAGGCTGTCAGGATGGATTTAATGCACTTTGTAGGTGAGAAGGATATGAATTTTGGAAGGCCAGAGGCAGAATGTTACGGATCGTATGTGTGTATTGCCTCAAAATGCATATGTGAAGTCCACCCCCAGGGGTGATGGTCCCTGGAAATGGAGCCTTTGAGAGTGATTAGGGTTTGGTGACGTCATGAGGGTGGGGTCTTACAGGAAGAGACAACAAAGAGCTTGCTCCTGTGATCTCCCTGCACACACACAAAGATCTCATGTGAGCACAGAGCTAGATGTAGCCACCTGTAACCCAGAGAAGAGGCCTCAGAATGAAATCTGCTTTCCCTCAATGTTGGTCTCAAATGTCCAGCCTCCAGAGCCATGAGGAAAAAAAAAAAAAATCTGTTGTTAAAGCCACCCAGTCTTTGGTATTTTGTTATAGTAGCCAAGCTGGTTAATACATGCAGTGACCATGAGAGACATGTGTGACCCTGAGTCTTGTTTCCTCCTCCGAAACGAGAGTGAGCACCAAGCAAAATTTGCCTGATTGTTGTGTGGTGTAGTTAAGAACTTAGGGCATAAGCTACGGAATGAGATTCTCCAGAATTGATTCTCTATTTCGTAATTTCATAACTAGAAATATTAAGCGAGTTAGGAAAACTCTTTCTCTCATGTGTTCCCTCATCAGGAAACTGGGCATGATGATAAAATCTGCCCCATAAGGTTGCTGTGGGAATTACAGGAATTAGTAGTCATTGTAGTGTTGGACTGCACAGTATGTGCTCAATAAATGTTACCTAAGAAGGAATAGAGTCCATTCAAATAACATGCATTTTCTCTACTTCGCTCTATCTTTCCATGCTCAGCTTTTGTGATTTATATCTCTGACTCTGACTCACCTTCTTTCACCTCTAGCCTGCCGGGTCCTCAAACCCAGCCCCCGTCCTCGAGTCCTGGAGCACCTGTAGGTCCCCACACGAGGTGTCTGGCAGGAGCAGGGTGCAATTGCGATGCAAGAAAGAAAAGTGGAAAATATATTTAAAAAAGGAAAGAAATGGAGCTGCCTCTAATTTTAGTTTGCCTCCTAATTAGCAAAGTAATTAAAAGCACATGGGCAAAGTGGGTAGCTCTATGCAATGTTGGCATTCTGAATGGCATCTTCCTGTGGGAAGGAGGGATGACTGACGCGCTCTTCCTTCCCTTCTTTTGTTTTGAAAGCTCTGAGTTCCTTTGGGCTTTGGCAAAGGCATTGTTTTTTTCCCGTAGCAAATACACAAATCTCGATGTCTGGCCCAAGAATTTTAGGCACAGCAGCAATGCTTCCTGCTAGTTGAGTAATTTGCAACCCACAAAAACATTCAAATATGTAATTTCAGCTCCCACAACAGCCCAGTAAGATTGGCAGGGTATATCTTCCCCCATTTTACAGATGAGGAAATCACATTCTGCTCCAAACGCACCGTGACTTATTTGAAAGAGGAGGTCATATTACATTTATGTAATATGAATTCCCAAACAGAGAGACGCATCTGGGGAACACATGAATGAATCTGCGGGCGCGAGCCGGGGGCACACCGAGGTTTCAGGGCTGGAGCAGGTCAGATCTGTATGCCCAGCAGCAGGCTGTATGATCAGCCCTACCACTCAACCAGCTTTGCTGCCTTCAGCTCTTCCTGGCTCTGTGGCTGTTGAGACCTTTGTGGAGATTTAATATAAAATGATTCCAAAGTGCCTGGGACATAGTAAGTGCTCATTAATGCCAACAGCTCCTTACTCTAACTGCTTTCAGCACTCATGGCTTTAAACCAGCCACCATGGGCGTTTGCTTGGTGTGGAGCATGACTGAATGTGACAGTTTAATGTGAAAATGTCTTGTCAGTAAAGAGAGGGAGTTTGATTTATGAACTCATTGTGGCCCAACACAATGGTAGAATACGCATATCGCCCATAATATGTAAACTACCCCTCCAAATTCAAATTAAATATTTTGGATTTTGACCTCATTTGGCATTTCACATATGAAGCACTTATTAAGAGCTGGCAAGTACAATAATTCTTTCCACATATATGCTGTCATTAAAACTATACCAGCCTGGAAAGTAGTCATCGCTGACTCTAATTTGACAAATATGGATATCAGGGCTCAGAGAGGATGGATGTCTTTCTCCAAAGCAAATACTCAGGCAATGGGGTTGACTTTTAATCAAAAGTATCTTTGCTTCTCCAGTTGATGTGCACATATACACAAATATGTAATACGTATGTGCATGCACCTACTATGTAGCGATGCTGATTTTTAGCTCTTTGTCATCTTTAATTATTTCAGTTGTTGTCACAAAAATAATCTTAGATATTTTATTAATTTTGGTCACTGGGTTTCATGCACCATTTCTCCTAAGAAGGATATATTCCTGGAACAAGCATATAAGAATATTTCAGTGAAGTTACATTCTGTAAAGGATGTGTGGTGACGTAGCCAGGGAGGGCTCACTTGGATCTCTCTCTACCCAGATTCTACTGAACTTCCTATCTTCCGCTAAATCCTTGTCTATATAACATGATTGTATTAATGTAGGATCAGGCCGAGAAGAGGGCACTGAAGTTGAGGGGTTTATGTAGCTAGAAGGTAACAAATGAACCCCAGAAACTGGTCAGGGACAGGGATATAAAATTCAGGTAAAGGAGTGGAAGAGGGTTGCTGGTCAAAAACAGGTACTGGAGGGGTCCCCTTAACCATGAGGATGCTGAATGCTATGAACATGATTTCAGCTCTGCCACTTGCTGGCTGCATACTCTTAGGAAGGATACGTAATTTTTTGAGCCACAATTTTCTTATCCAAGAGGGGCATAGGTACAATATATGCATATCACAGTGTTGTTTTGAGGATTATATATGCCTAATGTACAAAATCAGGGCTCAATAAATGTTATCTGTTTTCACCGTTTTTGCATGTTATTGCTGAGGAAAATCAGAGAGATGGGGAATGACCTGCTTGAATTCACAAAGCTAGAAAATGGTAGAGATTTCATCACCTGGGCGTCTAGCACCTGCCTTCACAATACCACTTTCATCTTGGCCACTTCTAGGTGCCTAGACTTAATTTCACATTTTCTTGGTCTTGATATCAGCAACCATTGTCCTTCCCTGTTTTATTTTTTTCTGCATGCACTTAGCACCACCCAACATACTACATATGCTAGTTATTATTATTTTAATTTTCTTTTTCCCTAAGAGAATATTAAGTTTCATGAGAACAGGAATTTTTATCTCCTTTTAAATTGTTTTTCCCTAAGTGTCTGGAAAAATGTTAGGCAAGTAGATGTCCAATAAATATCTGTTGATTGAATAGCAGATGTACAATTTATTTATGGTAAAAAAGAAAGACGAGTTCTTCTTACTGCTTAGGGTAGCCAGGGTGAAATTTTATAGAAAAAATGTAGGGTGAGGAGCAAAAAGGCATTTCTGTCAAAGACTAGAGTAGGTAAAAAGTATGAGCCCATGCATGGTTTTGGGCATGGACAAAATGTAGTTTCCACTGGAGAAAACTGGAAAGAACAAACATGAGTGAACAAAGTCACATTCTCTAAATTTTGACTTTCAAAGTGTATATTTTTTGCAAGCAATCATAACTCTTCACCTGACAAATCTGAAACTAAAAAATTTCCAAAGACTTTTTCTCCAAAGTTGAATGTGTAATGTGTTTTCTTTTTCCTATTAGTTAAGGCCAAACGATGGACTATTAATCCATAATGTTTTATGAAACAGGGGATGGTGCAGCATTTCTAGGTCCAATATTTAGTGAGAAAAGCCATTTACTCAGGCAAAGAGCTGGAGCAGAGCTGCCCTCCTCACCACACCCGCTTTCCACCTACACCTGGTGCCCTTTCTTCCCCTGCAGGAGCCTTGATCTGCTCATTAGACATGCAACAAAGAGCCAGCCTGTGGAGCACACATTCATATCCATAACTCAAGTCTGTTGGAATTTTTTACATTTTTTCTTTCTGCGAACTCATAGTAAAGCAGCACAAATGGGACTGATGTGTGGGTCCTTGATTCAACCTTCTCCAGGGCTGCCTCCACACTGCTGTCTGGTGGTCTTTTTAGCAAGGTTATAGAACGATGTTACGTCCCTGCTTAAAAAAACTCTCAGAGGCCCACATCCTCTCTAGAATAAGGTATCCGTTCTTTTTAATCTTATTATGGAAGGATCTGAATTCTCTAACTCTCAGATTCAGGTCTTTATTTTCTTTGTATTCCTGTAAGTACAGTTTTAACAGATTTATTGTGGCATAATTTACATAAACCAAACTGCACATGCATATAAGATACACATTCTGATAAGTTATCAGCTATACATGTACTCCTGGAAGCATTAGAACAATCAAAATACAAGTCGACTCATGCCCCTTTGTTGTCACTCCCCCTTCTGTCTTCATCAAACTACTGAGCAGCTTTCTTTCCCTGACATTTAGTCCATATTTTCTAGAGAGTTCTATGTCTTTATTATTTTTCCCTTTTCCCTGGCTCTTTCTTCCTCTTTTTTAGTTGATTAATGGAACTGGAAAACATATGTGATTAAAAAAGTTGAGTGGATGTGCACCAATGTCACCTCAGTGGGAAGTGACAAAACCAGCAAAATCATCTAAAAAGAAGTAGACATGTGAACTAATCAATAATAAACCCCAATATTTATTATTATTCAATAATTTCAAGAGCATTTTATGTTTATTATCTCATTAAACTCTCATACCCACTGGTGAGATTGTTGATATCATTTGTTTAGAAATAATAAATAAGGTTATCTACGATTGGACTAATTTTTACTACGTTACTCAAAAAAATATTTGTTGAGACTCTATTATGTTCCAAGAGCTAAGCTACGTATTTTCAACTTGTTCTTTTTCACTAAATGTTCGTGGAGAATTAATGAAGTCATATTAGGTTTGTCATTTATTCTATAAGTGAGAACTTCTAGATTCTCACAGTTTACTCAAATCAGTTATGGCATAGTCAAGATTTGCAACCTCAGAGTTCTTAGTTTACAATTGTATGGAGTTACCATTTTTCATCTTAGAATTCTCTCACGTCTAGAGATTCAGGACACAACAAGGATTGGAGAGTTTGAAAGATGCCAACATACGAGAGTAGAGCTGGCACCCAAATGGTCGAGTGGGCATATACAAGCAGCAAGTCCCTGGAAAGGCTCATAGACAGATGGAGTTTAGAGCCACAGAGACTATGTGCAGCCCAGGGAGAAACTGATAACTAGAGAAAATGCAGTTCAAGGACCCAGAAAGTGTGAGAGATGGTACCAGCCCTGGGATATCACTTGGACTTGTAAAAACGGATTGCATTAGAACCTGGGAAAGACGGAAGAAATTACTACTATTGTTGGCTACTCCCTGATACCTTCCCACAAGGCATCAGCAATGGGGAGTCTTGTGTATATACCTTCTTTGCTGGGGTCTGTCCTGGAGCTTTTCGTACGGCTCACTCTCTTCTAATTTTAAATCAGGTATCCTCTTTCGCTGCTGCTGACCTCATATCAGAATAACTCCAAGATCCACACTCTGGTCAAATAACCAGTCCCAGAGTCCTGTCTTTGGATACCCACTGCTGGAACACATGAACCCACATTTCAGGCCTATCTGCCGGCGGTACTGTTGCTGCTGGTCCCAACACGTGCCTGCTAAGCAGAATCCCAGGGGCTCACAGGGATGGGAGTGCTCTTGTAACCACTACCAGGGAGTCTGGGGCTGATGCCAGAGCTACCGCAACAGTCCAGAGTTGCCTTGCGTTGTTGTTGGGACTGACGCCAAAGGCACAGCCAGAAGCTGGAGGGGGGAAAAAAGTCCCCCTCTCTGCCTTCTATCTTCCTTCCAGTTCCTCCCATGGGCAGAACCTGGGAAGCATATTTAAAGTATTCTAGCTCCTTGGAATTTAGAAGACACAGAAAGATGCAAACAGAGCTAATGATCACAGACTCATCATCACCATCATTAAACAAGGCTAGTTAAATTCCTTGCACCATTGGTAACTTTTGGTATTGTTACTGTTTAGAAAAAATAATACCAAGATCCTCAGTCTCCTATCATAGGTGTCCACAGAAAAATACAGGATGCTGCCTTCAATTTCAATTTCAGATAAACAATGAATAGTGTTTTAGCATAAGTAGTTTCCATGGAATACGTCCCATGAAGTATAGCATTACACATACATACATACAAACATACAGGGTCTAAAAATTACATGAATCATTTATACTAACAAGTGTTGATTATTTATCTGAAATTCAAGTTTAACTTGGTGTCCTACATTTTAATTACTAAATCTAGCAATCCTTTCCCCAACAGATTTGTGAGGATTACATGAGATGGTGTCCCCCTCATTCATTCACTGCAAATTTTATTACCTAACTTTCTGTGACTTGCAACACTCTCTCCCTCCTTCTGTCTTTCAACAGGGATATTTGGTAGCAGACGCTGTTTTCTTACCATTATTTATTAAGTACCTATGTATGCTAGGGATCCTGATAAATCCTGGAGACATAAAATGGTGCGTGTCGTGGATGCTACTCGGACACTCTCCCTCTGTTTCAGAATTGAGATGTTCATTCCCCTTACCTGCTTGGAACATTGGAAGATGCTGAATCTCAGCTGAATCCCTCCTGAAAAACTGCCTTGAGCCAAAGAGATCCACCTTGCCCAGGTCATAGCCCCTTTGAGGGGCTAAGGGTCTGCCCACACCTAATGGCTGGGAAATGCAGGGGTACAAAGCCTGTTTTTCATTGTTGTTTACCTAAAAGTAAGATAAGACTTCTCTAAAGGGGCATCCCAACTCCAAAGCTCCCCATGGGATCAGCTGAGGCCATTGCTGCAACTGTTTTCTTGGTCAACCTCTCTGTCTATGGAATCATGCTTTCCTGGAACATCTCCCCTTACGCCTTATGCGTAGGTTCTCAGAGTCAACTTTCTGAGTGGTTCAATATACAAAAGTGCTACCCTTAGGGAACATAAGCAATCCACCTTGGTTGCAAAACAACACTAACAACAGCAACAACAACAACAACAACAACATTCTTTAATTTAAAATCTAGTTTATTCTTATTTCTGACTGCTCCTCAGGTCCTAGCAGGAGCATAGTGCATGATTATTGAGTGACTGAATAAATGATCACATGACTAAATGAATTATGCCTGTATTTCTCCAATCTCTCTCCTTTAATCTTCATGTACAGTTACATATGAAGTGTATGTCTTAGCATATCCTGCATCTTATTTTTTAAAATTTACTTTGACAAATACTGAATTTTAATTGAAGTGTCTAACCATTTACATTTAACGTGGGTATCTACATGCTTGCATTCATGTCTACTATTTGACCATTTGCTTTCTCTATGTTCCCTCTGATTTTAATTCCTCAATGTCCCTTCTTCTATTTTTTGTTGGATGCTTATTAGTATTCTATTTTAATCTATATATTGATTTTTTTTACTATATCTTTTAGTGAGATTTCTAGGGTTGATATTATGTATTTAATTTTTTACAGTCTACTTATAATTAATATTGCACTACCTCAAATAGAATAGAACATTTATTACCATACCGTACCTTTATCCTCTCCTATTATAAGTTATCATATTCATTCCATCTACATACTTTAAAAACCCTATCAGAAAAGGTCATAATTTTTTTTTCTTTCCAGAGTGAAAGTTTAGATGTTTGATATTGTCTCATAGGACTATGATACTCTGCTCACTTTGTTTCCTTTAATCCTTTCCCTCACTTTTTTCCTGATCAGACAGTCTCAACTGATCTATTTTCAATGAGTAATTAGAAATATTTTGAAACTATTTTCTAAGACAAAGTTCAATGGTAGAATGATTAGATGAAAATCATGTGCACAGTTTGGGATATATATATGTAATTGGTGATGACTATGAGACCTCTAAATTTAGACATAGTCTTAAGTATGGAAGAGAGCTTGGGCTGGAGATCTAGCTGGGGGAATAGGCATATATGATGACATTATAAGCCATGGTAGGATAAATTTTTTTATTATTTTTTAATTTTTTAAAAATTTTACTTTTTTTATTGAAGTAGGCTCCACACCCAGCACGGAGCCCAGTTTGGGGCTTGAACTCACAACCTGGAGATCAAGACCTGAGCTGAGATCAAGAGTCAGATGTTTAACTGTCTGAGCCACCCAGGTGCCCCCTCCCCCTTTTTTATGGAAGGATGGAATTTTAAGAAGAGAACATGAAGTATAATGAAAATAACCATGGGCCTAATTATCAGGGAAGTCCAACATTCAAGTTAAGGTTGAAACCAGAGCTTCGGGAGAAATGCCAGCAGAGATCAATGGCATGGGAGAAAATAAAGTAGAGTGTCCCAAAAATGAGGGAAGGATTCACATTTGACACATGACTTGCCCTTTAGACTAGATAATCTCCCACCATTCTGGATTCCTGGCTCAAGTTAAAGTCCCCAGTATCATCACAGTTCCTATTATGCTTGTAGATCTACTGCCCCAGGCCCCCTGAATGAATACCACCTTTTAATTACAGCCGGTTTCCAGGATCCCTCACCTTAATAGAGACCCCATGAATTATGCCTTTTTTTCAGCTCATACAGAACTTGGAAATGCGATTCAGTTTAAAATGATGGTTTTATAACAATGGACTATCAGAGAATACAATTTGCTTTGAGGGCAAAAAGATTGAATATCAGTGACATGTTGTTGGCCCCAGCTCACACTGATTCAGAAGAGTCAGATGCACAGATCTTTCCTACTCTGTTTAATACATCGTGTTGGTGGTTTAAAATCGGTCATAGAGGTAGCATTTATCCCCATAGAAATCAGAAAATGCAACAAATCATAGCTTCTTTTTTTTTTAAATAGAAAAAGCTATGGCTGAGTTGTGTCCTCCTAAAATTTATTGGTTGAAGTCTCAACCCAGAATGCCACTGTATTTGGAGGTCAGACTTTAAAGAGGTAATTAAGTTAAAATGAGGTCCCTAGGACAGGCCCTAATCCAATATGACTGGTGTCCTTATAAGATGAAGTGATTAAGGCACAGAAACATGCAAAGGAAAGATGATGTGAAGACACAGCAGTAAGATAGCCATCTACAAGCTAAGGAGTGAGATCTCAGAAGAAACTGACGCTATTGACATCCTGAACTCGGAATTCTAGCCTCCAAAATTGTGAAACAATGACTTTCTGTTGCTTAATCCTCCCAGTCTGTGGTACTTTTTTCTATGGCAGCACCAGCTAACAAATACAGAGAGCAAGTTGTCAAAGATATATCAGCATACCATTGCTAAAACCCTTCAAAAGTATTAAAATGGCTCTGATAATAAAAAGCAGCACCTAAAACTTGAAAACCAATAATATTTAACCTATATTGACAGATACTTTGTTATATGCCCACTGCTGTGCCTGAGGTGCGCTATCCCATTAGTGACCCCATAAGGACAGAGGTGGCGGTGGGGCATGAGGTGGGATGAGGGTGGGTGGGAGTGCAGGGAAGGATCACAGCCAGACATAAAAGACAGCGAAATGGGTTCTCACCCTTTCTTTTTCGGTCACTTGCTGCAGCCTGAGAATATTCACTACAATTGAGTCTTCATTTTCCTTATTGACAAAATGACATAGTGATTCCATGAGGCTAGGACCTCCTGTACCTGATCCATTCAGCTTTGTCATTCTTTACATTTCCATGATTTTGAACAAGGGCAAGCTCTCGCCAGTTCAGGCAAAAGGCATGGATGCTGCTCTCATGGGACTGACAGATAATTAACAAATAAATGCACAAAAGTCTTTATGACCACACCTTGGGAAGTTATATGAAACAGACACATTATCCACTGAACCAGCTCTCCTCCTCCTCCATTAACTAAAGCTAGTGCCAAAAGTACCAATACAAAAAGTACAAGGTCGTTTCGTCCGTTCTCTTGAGAGATTACTGTCACCTTCTTCCTCGTCTCTTAGACCGCATTTCTGTACACCCGTCTCCCAGAGAAACTAGCTCTTGGCTGCTCACCTGGACTGTTAGAATGTAGTGTATCTTTGCTTCATTACAACCATGACCCCAGCCTCTGGGATCATAGCAGTTCTGCCAGAAACAAATCTGTTTCCTTTTCAACTATCCATCATTGTGCTGAATGATGCCTGCCTCAATTCACAATCTTATTCTATGTTAATCTAATGCAATTGCCTGGTTGGATACATTCTACAGATATATATGTGTGTGTGTGTATATATATATACATATATATGTGTATATACATATACATTTATATATATACACACCAGTATATATATCTGTATATATTAATAAACATTAATATATAACAATTTTATAATTATATTATATATAATGATATATTATATGGAGACTTTTAATTTAATTATATATTATATTATTATATTATATATTAAATATTTATTTATAGATAATTAAAACATATTATTTTAATTATGTATTATATCATTATATATTATATATAATAATATATTATATAGATACTTTAGATATTAATTTTCATATTTTATATTTTTATAATTCATAATTTTATAAATATTTTTATAATAATTTTCATAATATTCTTAATAATAAGAATATATATTTTTTTCTTTTTCTTTAACTTCTGATTTTATATTGGTTGAATCTGGCTCTGAAACTAGGTTCCTCCTGCTAGGCCTTTAGGACTTCATCCAGAGCTTATTTTAGTCAGTTTAGAATATGAAATTCAACTCCAGTCTTATGAGGAATGTCATCCCCAACAGAACTTCTGGTATTTTTATTTTGGGTCAGATGCAAAAGAATTCTGAGACAGTTTGTTAGTTTGCGTCAATTCCGGTTTAATACGGAGAAAAAGCCACAAATATTTTTTTTCTTTATATTCTTCTGTATTTTTATTTATTTATTTTAGAGTATTATTTTATTTTTATTTTTGTTTTTCTTTCACAACATACTTTTAATGGAATAATCTATAATCACTCTATCATCTCTCTATGATCTATCTATCCTTTATTTCCTACCATGTGCCAGGTACTGTTCTATGTCTTCATTATTAATGTGCCACCGTCACTCTTGCAAATAAAGAAAACCCTATTAGAAGTATTATGTAAAAGTAATCACATGCCCATGCTATTTATGCATAAAGAAAGGTATATGCCCTCTGATATAATAATGAAGGCATTCCTTATCTATACTACTTGGATGAGTCATGTAAGACTTCACAGGTATATGCCAGGCTTGTTATTAGGTTAATAGCAAAATATAGACACAGAGAATAGGATCAATATCCTGTTTTAAGATGAATACCAAGAAAATCATGATGTAAAGGCACGGAAATACCACTGGTGTCAAGAACTGGGTTCAAATCCCAACTCTGCCATTTACTGATATTGTATCTCTTAAATTATATTACATTATTATTAAGGCAACTCCTCTTTCCAATATACAGTAAAGTGTCATATCTCCAAAGGATGGGAAAATGGGGTCCAAAACGTAATGTGATACAGCTTTTCAGGATGCTACCTCATCCCGAAGGTAGCATCTCAAAGGTGACCTCAGGTCTTTCTGGTCCTGCAGATGCTGCAACGCAAGGAACTGCCTTTCACTTCTCTGTTCATGCAGAGTGCTTTCCATCTTTGCCCTGGGTCCAATTCACTCCTACAAGCCTCCTCTCCATAGCACCACCCCCTCATTTTCCTGGAAAATTTCCTTGGCAGATAAAGTTTCTTTCCCACATCTATTAAGAATATGGTAGCATTCTGAGACCCATTTGTGCAACACTGGAGGCAAAAAGGTTGAGGGGGCTAAATTCTGGTTCTTTTTCTCTATAACACCATATGCATTGTGGCAGATTACATTTTTGGCAATACAACACTATTACTATAACTTAGCTGTACAGTAAACCTTCAAACCAGATAGAGTCCTCTAACTTCCCTTCCTTTTCAAAACTATTTTATTAGTCTATGTTCTTTGCATTTCCAGATAAATTTTGAAATCAGCATCCTAAGTTTTACAAAACATCTTGATAATCTTGATAGGTATTACACTGAATCCATACATAAAATTGAAGAGAATTGACATTTTAACAATTTTGAGGCTTCTAGTCAAAAAACATGATATATTTTCCATGTGTTTGGAATGTATTTACTTTCAGCAATGTTATGTAGTTTTTGGCTTGATGTTTTATGTATTTAGATCAATGGAATAGAATAGAAATTTCAGAAACAGACCAACACATACATGGCCCATTGATTTTTGACAAAAGTGCTATGTTAATTCAATAGAGGAAACAATAGTCTTTAAATAAATGTTTCTTCAGCAACGGTATATCCACAGGAGAAAAAAAAAGTTTCAACTCCTTAACTCATGACCTATAGGAAAAAATTGCCTTAAATGGATCATATACCTAAAGATAAAAGATAAAATTATAAAACTTCTAAATGCAAACAGGAGGACATCTGCAGTATTGTAGCAAACAATACTTTCTTGGATAGACTGACAAAAACATAAACCTTTTAAAAATGGTTGAATTGGATTTCATCACGATTGAAAACTTCAGCCATTCTTTAGGCATGGTAAGGGGATGAAAGACAATCTTCAGAATGCAAGAATGTAATCTCAGTCCCAATATCTAACAAAGGATTTGTATCCAAAAATAAGAACTCTTTCAACCCAGTTAGAAAACAAATCATCCAATTAAAAAAATGGACACTTTACCAAAACATGTCTTTTTTTTTTTTTAAGATTTTATTTATTTATTTGACAGAGAGAGACACAGCGAGAGAGGGAACACATGCAGGGGGAGTGGGAGAGGGAGAAGCAGGCTTCCTGCCAAGCAGAGAGCCCGATGTGGGTCTCGATCCCAGGACCCTGGGATCATGACCTGAGCCGAAGGCAGACGCTTAACGACTGAGCCACCCAGGCGCCCCTACCAAAACATGTCTTATTGACCAGTAATCATTGCTTATTTATGAAAAAGAATGCACAGCATTGCTGGTCATCAGGGAAATGCACATTGAAACCACAATGAAAAACCACTATGAATTTTTCAGAATGACTAAACTTTTTAAAATTTCAAAGGTATGCTGAAGATTTAGAACAATTGCAACTTGCCCACACTTCTTTGCGTTAAGTAGAGTAATAACTGCTCTGAAAAACTGGCAGTTTTCTATGAAGTTAAGCACACACTGAGCATAGCACCCTGAGATCCCACTCCTCTGTATTACTGAATACCTTCTCTAGATCTGTGTTGAGTATCCTTCACATTTCCTTGACTTCTTAGAAGTTCAGGCAACACAATGTTAATGTCAGAAAGACCGTTTTTACTTTCTTTCTTCACTCTTTTTTTGCTGCATGTCCTAAAAATAGAAAACAGCTGCTAATGGACAAATTAACATCAGCAATTAAAAAAAAAAAAGCCAGTGAAAATGCAAATATTTTAGCAAGCTTGAGAAAACGGATTAAAACCGGCCTTATGCCAACAAAAGTGGTATACATTTCTTAATCTCCTGGTTTTCTTTGGAACAAGATGTTAAGCATTTGTCTTGAGTTTTTCTTTTCTGAGTGAAACTTATATTTTCTGCTGAGATGACTCCTTCTCTTCTTCCTCCTCCTCCTTTTCTTCCTCCTCTTCCTCTACCACTCTCCTCCCTTCCTTAGCTTGGTACTCTCTCACTTAACCAGCTTTGACAGGTAATGGGTATGTTTATGGCCTTGATGTTGATGACAGTCTCAGGGGTGTATACTTACACCAAACTCATTGAGTTATATACATTAAATATGTATGGCTTTTTATATGTCCATCATAATTCAATAGAATGGTCTAATAAATAAACTCATTGTCTTTTAGAAATACCTATTAAAATATTTAAAGATAAAATAATATATCTCTAATTTGCTTCAAAGTGATTTGAGATGGGAAATGGGTGGAGATTAATGTAAAACATGGTTGGTCACTAGTCGATGATTATTGAATCTGGGAGAAGTACACAGTAATTTTCTCTACTTTGTGTATGTTTAAAATTTTCTATAATTGCTGAGTTTTCAGAAACAATCTGTATAACAAGTAGGTTTTAGTATGAAAAAAGAAGTCTTCGTAAAGGAAAAGAAGCTTGAGAAGTGGCCCTGATGGATGTGACCAACGAGACAAAGAGAGAAGACTGAGGACCTCTTCAAAGACATGGATTTGCAGAACCAGGATTTGGCAGCAAATTCAAAGCTTCCTTTTTTTTCTCACTTGATGAGAACTTTAAGAGCAGGAGATGTGGGGAGAAAAAGCAGAGAGAAAAGAAATGTGGCTAATTAAAAAGTGATGGGAGCCTTGTAAAAATAGCTGTGTCAGAAATTGGATTAAGCAACATGTCCTTGAAAAATGAGAATGTTTTCAGATGAGGACAGCCAGATGACAAGCCCTCAGTAGAGCAATTAAGGGAATGGGTTAATGAAATTACAGTCATTTAAAGCTACTTGGGAAGTATGTGGTATAGCTAGACCTGCCCAAAAAAGAGAAAATGGGAGCAAGAGTGAATATACTACACACATGCACACACTTGTGGACGTGCACACACACACATGGGCGTACATACACCTCCTTCTCTGGTTCTCTAAGACAGTGGGTGCCCACACATCATATACATACCTTGTGTAGTCTTAGGTTGATGGTATCCCTTGATGATTAAGTTCAGAAACAGTAGCCACCATTTTTCCTTTATTGTACATACTCTCTTACATTTTTGCTTTTTTTGTGAAAGTTGGAAATCATTATATCAACTATCATGTGGAAGATTTTGAATCTTTTAAAAACAATTTTGCTAAATGAGTTTTTAAATTCACCTTTTTTTAATTTTTTTAAAGCAGAATTCACTGACCTCAATATTGAATTTCCTTTCTTCGCATTTATAAAGTGTCACGTTTTACTTGAATCCCAGCATCTGTTTAAAAAGTCACTTACTAGAGTGGGACAGGATTTTCGGAGGTTTTGTTTTCTTTTTATAATCTCAATACTTATGTGTAATGACCTTTGCTAGTGTGTAAAAAGCTGGCAAAGGGAGGGAATGAGAAACATCGGAGGAAGTGAATGAGGGCAAAAGACAGAAGAGGGGCAAGATCCCCCTAAGGCTGTGATCCTGGCAACAACACAAAGCTAGCAATATTCTGGTAACCTTCCCAACACCACCTCTCAGTCTGTGCCTCTGGACTAAATCTTACATACTAGTACTGTTGAAAGGATATGGTGTTGTGTTTATTGTCATTATCATTATTGTTGTTGGCAATTCTGTTATTGTTCGTTATAGTAATGTGATGACCCATATGGTCTGGGAGAAATGTCTCTTGCACAAATTGCGCACTGCTTATGGTAACAATTTGCCTTCTCTCTTGGTTATTTTCCAAAAGCTCCCTGCAATGCTTCATTTTTATACCTGGACCATTTAAATGAGTCTCCTTTTGCTAACTAATGAGATTTGGGGGGCCCAAATATATATCTCCCCCACACACACACACAAGCTTGAAACCAACTAAGGAAGAAGTTGGATATCTGATATTAGCTTTATTATTATCTAATATAACTTTTCTTAGATACGTGGGGGCAGTTCACTCACTGCATGGCAAAGGTGAGCATCACTGCCCTGAGCAATGTCCAGTGGAAAAGGAGGGAGAACCCAGCACGGATTGGGCTGCAATGTCTAGCTCTTTATCCCAGTCTCACTTGGCAGATGAATCCCACTTTCCTTTCCAGAAAGTAGAGTTTCCTGTTCTTAATGAAAATGTGAGCAAAGGTGTACAAATTCTTCCTGCAACACCAACAATTGCCTGAATTCCCCTATCTCCTACTTCATATTTGAGCAATTTTAGACAGTTTCCAATTGCCCCACCACCTTTCTTTATGTTGCTTTTCAAATTGCCCAGGGCATCAGTTTTTCCTGATTCACCTAGCTCAGTGGTTCTCAACCTGGTCAGAGGAAAGGGGGTTTTGCACCTGCCCCCACATCTCAGGGAACTAATGTGGCTCACATTTATTTCTGGTCATCCTGCATGCTCCAAGTGCTACAGTGAATTGGCAGGCTTGAGGAGTGGGCTGGGCTCAAGTGCTTTTACCATCATTGCAGTGAGGGAAATCATTCTGCCCACTGGCTCTTAGAGCTTCTGCTTAGAAGTGACAAGCTCCACTTCTGCTCAAATGTCATTGTCCAAAATAAGCCATATGGCTATACCCAACATTAAAGAGATGACAAATACATTCTCTCATGAGCCCCAAATGAGCAGCGACCTGGACAAATTTGGTACACATATCAATGAATGGCAAGTCCATGTGGCAAAGGGGAAACTGATCTAATAACTGTTACCCCTCAGCTGAATGGCTTGAGGAGATCATATGAGCCAATAGAGGAAAGACTGACATCGGGTCCATACCAGGTCCCCTTTCTGTTCAGAACCTATCCAGTAGCAAGTGAATGAATTGATGGCTTCTCTAGTGAGTTTCATTTGAGACGATAGGGTGATGACTGATAGAAGAAACTTTGAGCTTAGACTCAGAAGAAAATCTACCTACCTGCCTTTGATTTCTGCTCATTGGTTATAAAGGCTTATGCTATGGATTGAATTGTGCCCCTCCCCAAATTCATATGTCGAAGCCCCACCCCAGTGGGATGGTATTTAGAGCTGTTACCTTTGAGAGATAATTAGGTTTAGCTGTGGTCATGAGGCTGGGGTCCTCATGATGGGATTCGTGCCCTTATAAGAAGAGAAAGAGACACCAGAGGGATTGGTCTCTCTCTCTCTCTCTCTCTCTTTCTCTCTCTCTCTCTCCCCCTCTCTCTGTCTCTCAGCCTTTGGAGGACACAGTGTGAAGACTGCCATCCCCGAGCTAGGAAGAGAGCTCTCACCAGAAAAATGAATCTTTCAGCTTGGACTTTCTCAATATTGGACTTCCCAGCCACCACTAACAACCGTGAGAAATAAATTCTTGTTGTTTAAACCACCCAGTCTATGTTATTTTGCTATGGCAGCCTAAGTTGATGAATATGGCTCATATACATCCCTCCCCTTCCCTGAGTCTCAATCTCATCTTCTATAAGATGGACTTCAGACTCTCCATCCCACCTGCCCTGTGAGGTGATAGGGAGGAACTAAGAAATAAATAAGATAATGTCCTAAAAATTGCTTTGCTACCTATGCAAAAGCTATGTAAATAAAAAGACTGACTGTTAATAGTGTTTCAGGGTGTCTTGTTTTTCCTCTATGAAATTTCCATCATCCCAGGCTTGGCCATCTGTTCAGTCCACGATCACTGCTTATTAAGGAGTGCTAGTGACATTAAGGTAACATGATCAGTGATTATGACATAGATTAAAGAACTGCAGTGGTACCACTTGGAAGTATTCTCGCCAAGCTTTGATGTTCAAACTGAATTAGCATCCCATGGGCAGTAGAGACAGAGCAGAGACTCCACAGACTACTGCTGGACTTGGGTCAGAAGTAGCCCTGCACTGACAAGCTTTGGTGACCTTGGCTAAATCACTTAGCCTTTCTGAATTTGGGTGCTGAAAGCTGTTAAATTGCATTAAAAAGAACTCTTATCTTACAAGTCTGATGTAAAAAAAAAGTTCTTCCAATTTCCTAGCAATTCATTTATTTCATGGTGAGGCTCAGGAACAATGTTCTACTGGGAGGAAGGGCAAGTGCCACAGCAGTAGCCCATGCCCTGGGGAAAGCTCTGAAGCCAATCCGTGTCAGTAGACTCAAATCCAACGTAGGATTTTGCTACTTACTGCAACATTATGCGGTCACTTCCTTTATCAAATATTATTAACTATCTTGGGTGCTGGGGTACAATACACAAAGCAGACAAAGTTCTTGTTCTCACAAGAGGCAATCAGAAACCAAAGGAATATACCAAATATTCTGTGCAATCAGATGTTATAGGTACTATGGAGGAAAATAAAGCCAGGTGAAATGATGATCGAAGAGTCCATCAGTGATGTGTGAGAAAGAAGCTCTCTGAATCTGAAGTGAAAGCATTCCAAGAAAGTAAAAGCCTGTGCAAAAGCCACGGCAGAAAAGAATGTGGTGCTAATAAAGAAAAGCAAGAAAACTCGTGTGGTTGAAGCAGAATGTGTGTGTGTGGGCGGGGTGTGCCAGGAAAAAAGACGGTGAAGACAATCAATTTCAAGTTCATTAGCCTTGGACAGGTTATTATACATTGTAAACGTATTTCTGCTGTGGCTGGGGTTTTGTCAGGATATCATAAACACTCTATATGAAAGCACACTCCAACCTGAAATTATAAGAAATCTTTTAAGAGGTAAGAAATGAGCTGAACATACCCCCTGGCTCCAGTTTCATTCTTTTTTGATGAAATAACCCACCAGCTACTCTTCTGTTACCACCACTTAAAGTCTCTGAAACGCATGGTCAGAGTCATGTACAAACTTCTGCCCTTAATTGCTAAATGAGATAATAGACAAAAAATTCTAGAAGGGTACCAAGGACATCGATGTTAGCCACTGTTATTATTTTCCCATTACCATTGTGAGTTGGTCAAAACAGAAATGAATGGAATCTGCAAGATACCTGCTTTGAATATCTCTCCCTAAAGAGGTAAGTAGAGAGTGGACTGAATGTCTGTGCTCCCCTCGGTGATGCATGGCCGTACAAAAGGAAAGAGGCATTCATAAATCACTTTGATTATATTTCTAACAAGGAATGTGAACTCCAGAAAAGTACTTTTTATGAAGCGCCCAATGTTTTTCAATGTATTTGAGCAAATCTGGTTCTCAAATTGAGAGTGAAAAGTGCATGAGGTTGAGGGTGGAGGTGGGGGTGCTGGTTAATAGATAAGAGATCTGATATGGATGTGGACATAGGTGCAACTATCATAATTATTACTATTCTTGTATAATTGCTTTTTTATATAAGTATAAACTTATGTTTCTCTTCTAGCAACATCATGCTCTAAAAAAAATATCATTCTACTAATGCCTGAGTTTTCACCATCAGTATGTGTTTTTGATGTATTTGAAAGTGGGTTTTATGCACAGGAAGAAGATTGAAAGGTTATTTTGACCTTAGAAAATTAATTTTAATGCATTAACATTATAAAATTGAAATCCTGCTCCTGTGCTTTTAATTGACAAATCATCTTATTTTCTATTTGTAAATCTAGAAAATATTAATAAAACTTTTAAGTCAACCTTGGCAATTTAAATTAAAGTCCATTTCATGTTTTCAACTTTATTTATAAATCCAATGTGTTCGTTTTTATTTTTAAGTACTTCCATTCTCCAATAAGCTAAGCTTCCCAACCACTTAAGCAAGTTCCATAAATCTAATAAATCAAAATTATGAGATGTTCTAACACTTTTCACAGATGTGTAAAATTTTCTCAGACTAGTCAACTTAGAATGACAAGCAAAATCAAATTTTCAATTCCACATTTTAAACTGGAATCAATTTAATCTGTTAGATACTGTACAATGTCAAATTATACTTTAATATGCCAAATTCTCCTAAGTTATAAGTGATTAAAATGTCAAATAAGCTCAGATTATTTCCAAACTTAACGAGAAACTATGAACACCACGAGTTATAATTTGCTTCCTCATGTTCGGAGCTAAGTCTGTCATTTCCTGTGGTGACAGTACTCACTTATGCATCAATTCATTCATTCGTGCAACCTGCAACACCTACTATGTGCCAGGCACAATTTAAGATGCTGTGTCTAAAAGAGTGGAAAAAAAATAAAAAAGGTCAATGTCCTCAACTCATGAAACATAAATTCTAGGGGAATGCCAGGGCAGTGAGAATATAAGAAACACATAATTAAATCCCAAGATGCTTCACACGATTGCTATAGAGAAAAGGTCATTGGATAGGGAGATCCTGAGTTACTAGTTTGACACCTGAACAGCACAGTCAGGAAAAGACTCCTGGAAAGGTAGCAACTGGGAAATACCTGGAGGAAATGAAGAGATTTGCCTTGTGGAATCTGCAGGAGCATTCCAGGCAGAGGGAAGAACAAATGCAAAGACCCCGAGAAGGGGATGTGGCTAGCATGTGAGAGGAGGAGCCAAACATCAGTGTGTCTGGAGCAGGTGAGGCAAGAGAAAAGAGGGAGGGCATAGCTCAGACAGGAAAAGGGGTCCAGGCTGTGGGAACCCTCCTGGTCACTTACTCTGAATGAGAAGGAAACTCAGAGCAGTGCACTGTGAACAGGAGTGTCATGATGTAACATGATAAAATGGAACATTGAGTAGGCTGAGTCCAGCTGCTATACTGAGATGAGATGTGTGTGGGGGGTAGGAGATGCAAGGGCAAACACAAGGAGACAGTGGAGGGCCATGACAATGACCCAGGTGAATGGCAATGGTGGTTGTGATAAGGGTGGAAAGGAGAGGGGGTGAGAGGTAATCAGATTCTAGCCATTAGGAAGGAGACCCAAAGAATTTGCTGATAGATGAGAAGTGAAAGTGAAACATGACCTCAAGATATTTGGCCTGAGCTACTGGCGGGATGAAATGGGGAAGACCACAGGAGAAGGGAAAGGTGGCTGTTCATGTTTGGAGTGTGTTAAGTTTGGGAACTCTATTAAACATCATGTGGAGACACCAAGTTATTTCTGTAAGCCTGGAAAAAATGTTTCTGTACTAAGCAGATTTGGGATTGCCTATTTACCAAGTGAATCGAAATGACATATTAACCAACAAGACTCATTTAACATGAGACATAGAGCTTCAGATAATAGGAGTGATTTTTTTCTTACACTCTTCTTGTGGAGGAATATAGAAAAGATCTCTAAGGCCATGCCCTTCAAATGGAGTCTTACAGTCCACGTCCCATGGATTCAACTTATGCCTAAATTAATTATTGTCAGTGTTTTATGTGTTTTTTTAAAACCATTTAATAGGACATGGTTTATCTCTTTATTGTCTGATGCTACTCTGAAATCTTCACATTCTTCCCCTCTGACAGAATTACCTTTCTCATGGATATTTAAATGGATTTGGTTGGGTCTTATTTCTACCTCATTGAACTTTCTGGAGTTAAGATCCCACCTCTAAAAGTAGTCCAGCCAAAATCACCCTCCCCAGACTTTCCTTTTGTTTTGTTTTTGGGTGGCAGTTTTTTGTTTTGTTTTGTTTTGATTTTGGAGATAAGCTCTGTCCACTCCAAGCTTTGAAGATGAATATTGTGGGCAGGAGCTAATGCATTAAAATCAATCACACTTTATCTTTTCTTGATCTGAGAGAGCTCAGTGGAGAGAAAAATCTTTTGGCTTTTCAAAAATTTAACAGAAGAGTTCCATATGAATAAGCATAGTGTTTAAAGACCAACTTTGCCCCCCTAATTGTGGGGCTGTTGACCCTATTAGAAGAGAACAAATTTTTCCATACATAGAACAATAAGAACATGCATGCATCATCTCTCAGAGCTCAGTTACCAGTTACCTAACCAACTCCACCAGGTTCCACATTCCTGAAAAGGAGAAAAGTGCTCTCTTCAGCATCCAAGTGGTGTTATGTAAATCCACATGTGACAACTTGTGCATTTCATTTGCAAGAACCGCCCCCCCCCCAAGCCCCCCATAAGGCCATTCCCTCTACAAGGTTAATAAGTGCTTAGTTATTTGGAGAGGATAGACTAGTTAACTGTTACAGAGGGCTACTGGAAGCCAGAGGTGAAATCTGAGCAAAGGGGGAAAGAGGAAATTTTAAGCACAAGACTGCCATCTAGAATCACAATCGAACAGCATGAATTCCTCAAAGAAACTCAAGTTCATTAACGAGAGTGAACTGGCATTTAGTACCACTTACGTAAGAAAAGTAGAAATAAGTTCAACCAATGTGCCTGCTAAACACAAATCTAGTAAAAAAATGGCTGAATGATGAGTTTTAGCACTGAAATAAGTACATTTTCAACCACTTAGAAAACTGTTTTCTGAGGGTTCCAAATAATGAAAGTTTTCTGTAGAATAATAATAAGGAAATGTCAAATCCATTTTCCTTTAGTGGAAACAGGTCCGGGAACTTTAGGTGACTTTTTCAACATCACACAGCAGGTTAATGTCAGACCTTGATTAAAACTAAAACCAAAATATCCAGGATGGAGTTTTATTCAATTCACATTTTGAATGACGATTTAATTTTTCTATTTCTTTTTTTATTTTTACCACATACTAATTGTACTGTGATTCCTTAAAAGTAACTGAAAATGAGATTTACCATTTCCTTCAATTACTCCGTAAAGTGCTTTATTTCCATTTGTTCGTGATCATCTGGATGTAGTTTTATGTTTCAAGGATCACATGACCTTAAGCCAGTTTTGGACTTGGCTATTTTTGCCACATTTTAGTGTTCTCTAATTAACCAGATTGCTTTATTTTCATTTTTCCTAAGGCCTAATTTTAAAAAGCTTGGTGATTTCCCCATTAAATAAGTCTGTCTTTTTATTGGCTGGCTTTACTATATTTGTTTTAATTTCTCTTTTCTCAGGTGAAAAGCCTTACCCCCTGACCACAATATTTCATCTTCAAAGCTTGGAGCAGACAGAGCTTATCTCCAAAATCAAAACCAAAACAAACAAACAAATAAAAATCCCATCATTATTTCTTTTAATGATGTGTCTTAATGGATATGTATTGTTTCATTTACATTCTCACTTCTTAGTGTAAATATTTCCAACCTACAGATAAATTTAGGTATTCAACAAATCAGAAAAAATAAAGAATTTAGTAGTATACAAAATTCTTGTGTTCTAATTTCTCCATCAGAAATTTCTTTTCATGTAGATATCTTGTTTTGTTAGCAGAATATTTAATATCTATAAATCTAACATTGTCCCAAATAATTTTATTTCATTTTATTTGGGGAGCATTTTCTAGAACATTTTCCTATTCAATCTTACAATAACCTAATGTAATAGACATCCTTTGTATAACCAGGAAGTTCAAGCACCATACACTAAGGGGCAGCACTAAATGCTCAATGTATTCCTCATTTCTTCTTCCTCCAAAATGTTCCATTGTTCTGTATGTGGAATGGTGGTCATATCCATCTCAAGTGTTTTCAGAAGGCTGTAATGATCAAGAATCAACAGAGAATGCATTTTTAGTGGACATCATCTAACTACTAAAAGACAATTGCTTGATAAGACATACTTTTTTCTCATTTCAAACATTTGTGATGTAAGTATTCCAGAAATATATTAAGCAGTTCTGAGTATTTTTTGTCTAAGTATTTTATTTATTTATTTGAGAGAGAGAGTGGGAGAGCATAAGTGGGGTGGGGTCTTTTTCTCCTGTTAATCTGCCTCATGTAAATTTAATTTTTAGACTAGCTAGAAGAACCTTAAAGGATAGAGTAAAATTTCCCCTCCCCAATCTCCCCAATGTAGATCATATATAAAAAGAATCCTCACTTAACAGACCTGTCCTAAACCTGTTCTCTACAATCAGTTGTGATAATTCCTTAGAACATTACTAATCTAAATTTAAGAGGCCCAATGAAAGGATTCAACACATTAAAATTTAAGGTTGGAAAATTTTGGCATACATTTTCAGGACAAGACACAATTTATTACAGGAATTGTAACTTCTTTGATTTCTTCTCCAATCAAAGTGAGATAAAAGGCTGATGGAAGGTGCTGTTGGCATTCTATTAATGGATGCTGATAAAAGTCTTGCTTTGGACAAAAGAAGCTGCTGAAGAAGGTATAACACAATAGCACCTCACAGATGGCTCATAGAACAAGCAAGGTGGGGTGGAGAGGGCTTGGTGATTAAGACACAACACTATGGAACTTTTAGCAGCTGAATCTATTCTGTTCCTCATGATGGCACAGTATGAAAGTAATTATTCATATGTAAATTGTGGATTTTCCTCCTATTCTTAAAAACCTGTCTTATTCATTATAAATAAAAACTTTAACAAATAAATCCAACTGAACATTATTCTGTAGATTCTCTTTTAAATTTTCTTCTTCGCTCTCTCTCTCTGTCTTTTGTTGTTGTTGTTGTTTGTTGTTTTCTGTTTTTAATGGCACTCTCCTTTTAGATGTGACTTGGTGAATAAAAAGTATGTAACATCGGGAACTGCTTAAAATCAATTTCTTTTCTTCTTTATTTTTCTGTTCTATAACTAAAAATGGACTTTTCAATTTGCATCATGCTTTTTTTCCTTCCTTTCCTTTATAAATAAATAAATAAATAAATGCCATCTGGTCTAACAGCTCAGTAGCCAATTATCAGCCTGAGGCAATCCAAAACTGCCAGATAGTCAACGCAGAAAATATGGTTTCAAGAAGAAATGCTAACAGAGCCCTAGCTGTAGAATGGCTTGGCACATTGTCAAATTACCACCCCATGCAAATACTGTCTTATCTCCTAGGGACTTGCAAAAAATCCTTGCAATCTGCATTATGGTGTCTTAGCACCTTGGCTTATCTTAATGAAGATGTCTTAAAGACTCAACGGTTTCATAGTTAATGAAATATATTGACATCTCAGAAAATCAGATCAGCACTCTTCCATTGGAGCCATAGAGTTTGGAAGTAACTGACTTTCCAACTTGTTCATTTTCATGGGATCACAGTACCTTTTTGGCTATGGCCAGTGAAGAACAGCAGCTCTTTCCTGTTGTACGTGGCTCAACTAAGTTCTATTGGGTCTATATATAGTATTATTCACATATAGTCAGTCTCAACAGGAAATAATCACTAGGCCTACTTGAATTCAATACTAATTTGGTTGTTTATTTAAATTGCAACATTAGAAGGTTTAGAGTCACCTTGTTTCCCTTTAACCTGTACATCCAAATCCTAATAAGTCCTGGAAATTTTACTACTAATACTGGCCCCATTCCTTTCCATATTCACTGCCACTAAACAGATCCAAGCTACTAATATTCCTTATCTGATTTCCATTCAAAACCTTCTTTGTGCTCTTTTGTAACCTGTTCTACCTCCATAGCCAGTGTGGGCTTCTGAAAATATAAATCATACCATGTTACTCTCTACTTAAAATGAGGCAATATCTTTCTATTGTACTTAAGAATAAAGTTCAAAATCCTTAAAAATAGGTTAATGTTTTTCTATGAACTGACCTTAAAGTCTCTTAGACCATCTTGGTCCTTTCACTATTTCTCTGCATAAACTAATCTGTTGGATCTATGAGAGCAAACACCATGTCTACTTCGTTAACATTCTTGACTCAACACCTAGCAGTGGATGGCATGTAGTAGTCACTCAACCAATATTCTTTGAGTTAATTCAGATTGAATCTTAGTTCTATCTTTGTAATGTTAGACAGAAATTCTAACAATTCTTAGCCTAAATTTCCTTAACTATAAGATGAGAGAGCTAATTACTTCTGAGTTTTGTTGGAAGGAGTAAAGGAGAATATGCTTGTAGATCTCAGTTGGTCCCACAAAATAAAATGTGTTGCATAAGTTAATATTAGAGAAATATTTTAATGGTGGCTCTTTCACCTACCATTCTTATGACTTTAGACAAATTCCCTAAACTTTCAAGCCTCTTTTCCTCATCTGTAGAATGGGATAATAGTATATTCTGAAGAGACTTGCTTCAGAAGATTAGATGAGAAAAATATTAGTAAAGCACATAGACTAGTATACAGTAAGTGTTCCATAAATAGACTAACCATTGTCATACTATTATTGATTTATGACCATAAAAATAAATAAAAACTGAGTTCCTTATTTCACTAGTTTCAGAAAATTTCACCCTCACAAGAAATTTCCCCAGCAGTATTTTTTGTTGCGCCTTGATTTCATGATGTGTGTACAACTACATGTAAGAAGCCTAGACTGGAAGGGTGTAGAAAACTTCTTCAGGAGCCTAGGTTTGTATTTATCCAAGAAATTTCTCTTTTGTCACTTGACACACACATTCCCATCATTTTCGTTTCTCTGTATCCCATCCCTCACCCATCACTTGCACAAACTTTGGCTCCCAATCTTGCTTTAATCTGTGATCTATTAGGGGTTTGTCATCTCAGTTTTACCTTTCCTTCAAGGTGCCCCTTCAAATTATGTCTTCTAACTTCATTTATATAATCACATATTTCCCATTTGTTTTATATAATCACATGTTCCCATTCCCAACAACATTTGTTGTTCTCTGTGTGCTCTATCTTCACTCTATTCTAACAAGTATAACATCACACATGTACACTATTTTCCTTTTGAGGACAGAGAAACCGTCTACCTTATTCATCCAGCCCAGTACCTGCTGCATGATTCCTAAATAAATATATGTGAAAAAATAAAACCACAAGTTTGAAGTATTCCATCCTCATGTCCCAGAATACTTATGTGGGATATTCCAGTCCTGTCTGAGCCAATCTTTGTCACACCTGGTGAAAGATAAATTTGAATGTCAACCAAACAAAACTTTTATGTGGAAAGGTTAGTATTTTATTTATTCTTCTTGCAACTTAAAAAAAGGGGGACATGGGACTTAGGTAACTTCCCAGGGTATCATTTCTTCATCTGAGTAATAGAGGTAATAGTAGTCACAACATAAAATTATGTGGATTAAAACACTTTTACAGTACTTATCAGAGAAGTGTCCATTAATTTTCTTCTTCTATCTCTTCTTATATTAGAATTTGAAGAGAATATCTTACAAAAAGTTACAAAATATGCCTAAAACATTTTAAGTGGACCCATAGATATGCACATGTCCATTTTATTACAGAATGAGGTTGGAGTTCCCTTCTCCCTTGAAATGCTGAAGCTTCCCATGTTACACTGTGCATTCAGGTAGAGATGAAGGATGGTAGAAAGTCCTTCCTGCCACTCACAGAGAACTGCTTTGAGCCATCAGGCATAAGGCCCAATTATCCTTACTATCTTACTTTGCATAGATAAAAATGTTGTGATTGCTCATGAAATTAAATAGCATCCTTTTCAATCTGTTGACATTGATTGGCTTGATGATTTAAAATAATTTAAAGGATAAAATGGAAATATGAGAGAACTGAAATACATTCCAGACAGTG
Source organism: Mirounga leonina (assembly GCF_011800145.1). NCBI lineage: Eukaryota > Metazoa > Chordata > Mammalia > Carnivora > Phocidae > Mirounga > Mirounga leonina. Next base: position 76,422,745 of record NW_023270415.1, on the reverse strand, counting down.
GTTTTTATAGCCAGGAGTGGTATTTTCACACTCCAGGTGTTTAGATGAGCATTTTGTACACAATAAAGCAGGAAAGAGAGTGACAATTATAGTTTAAAGACTTGTATTAGATTTGTTAAATTATTTCATTATCATAAATATTATGACTTTTTTTTCCCATTTCACAACTACCCAAAACCTAAATTATTTGTTTCTACAGGCAATAATCTTGCTATCTATTATTTACTGGGACATTGTTGGGTTCCTGAATATAATTCCTTCCTTGAGACAACCATACAAAGCACAGAATTATCTCATTCATTAAGATGTAACTGGAGAGAACATCTGCTAGAATTGTGGAAATTTTGAATGAAAAAAATAGGTAATGCATTATTTGTGTTCACAGTTTTCATGTCCATATTGCAACTTGAACTAACAAACTATTATTATTTGAGTCCATTTCATGGACCTTCTTAACTGAAAAGAAGAACATGAATTCAGTAATTCATTTATTCAAAACATTTTTCTGTACCTACTATGTGCTAAACACAGACTGAAGATACAGAGATGAATAAGTCATTTTTTTAGCAACAATCATGAAGTTTACTCCAGTGCTAATATGTAAATTGATAATAGTAAAATGTGATAATTTCTGTGGTAGAAATATTATGTAAGAACAATGAAGTGTCATCAACATAGGAGAGGATCCCAGAGACCTTGGGTGAGTTGGGCTTTGAGGAAGAGGAGGTTTTAGAAAGAAGAAAGTATTTCTCTGAATCTAGATAAATAATTAGAAATATCAGGGCTGATCATGGGAAAATCTTAGGGAAATCAAAGCATATTTTAAGCAAGATGAAGAATAATTTGGAAAGCTAGATGTACAAGTATGCTATTTTCAGGGAATTTTAAATCCCGTTGGAATTATACATGTGAAGTAGGGAGTGGTTGAATGTGCTTCTCAGTGTAATAAAGATCAAGTCATATAAATTATGAAGGGCTTCCCATATTAAGATAGGGAGTTGGAATTTTTTTTCTAGAAAGTTATAGGGGGTCATTGAAGGATTTTCAGTGGAGATGAGATAGTATTGGATATTTGTTTGAAATTATTAATTTGACAAATGTGAGAAAGGAGAATTGGGGAGATCCAGGTGAGAGGCAGAAACCAGATGGCGATCACACTATAGCAACTCAAGTAAGAAATGGCAAGTCTTTGTATAGAGGGATCAATGTGTTAAGGAAATAGACTCTACGTGGTCTGAACATTCATCAAATGTGGTGATATTTGGTAAGGCTTGGAACTGGACAGCTAGATGAATGATTCTGCCATTGTGAAATATAATAAGGGGTGGGTTTGGATCACGGAGATGAGATCACAGATTTTATCTGAAGAGTGCTGTATGGTATTAATTTTAGTTGCATATGAATTTCTTTAAAGAGAATCATGCTGTATCTTATCGACTTATGAAATCATTGGGTTCTAAATTATGGGTGTTTTGCCTTTGTTATACAAAGGAATTAGAGATTTAAAGGGAAATTAGCCATCATATTCCATCAGTGTCATCTTACAGATAAGCAAAGCAAGACTCAAGGAGGAAAAAATATGTCCAGCTTCCAAAACTCCTAAGAGTCACCAAATTGATTACTTGACCAGATTATCTACAAATCCAGGGTCAATTAAGGATCAAGGACTCCTATTCCTGATTCTTCACCTCTTTCTTCACCTCTGTCCTGACACTTGGAAACTCAAACTACTCATGTAGTTTTCTCCAGATGTTACCTCAGGCCTTGAACCAATTTTGAAGAAAACCCCTAAACATATGTTATGTAATTTCCAGTTGAAAATCCATTAATGGATAGAAGACAACATTTCTAAGTGGGCCCCAAACACCACTGGGATTTGTCTTTTGCTGTCACCTACAGTATTGCTCTTCAGAGATAACCCTTGCTTCTTTGGACTTCAGCCACAGGGAGTTGCTTACAGAGTGTTCAAGATGTAGGTTGTGAAGTTGAATAAGTTCAACTCCCCAGGAGTGACCTTGGGCAAGGTATTCTATTTCTCTAAGCCTCAGTCTCCTTCCTCATAGAACAGGAATCATCAAGGCACACATCAATCAGGAAGGGCAATTAAGGCAATGTATGTGAAATGTCATGGGCTTTACAACATGTAAATCCCCTGTTCTCTCACCTTAACACTTACCAATTTTTTAATAACCTGTCATAAGATTTGCTTGTTATTAAACCCCCAAGTTTGAGTTAATCCCTCTTTCTGTGTGCTCCTGTGTTACCCTCTACATACCTAAGATATTGTGATTTATAATAAGAAATATATATTTGATCTTCATCCCCATTTCTGGCACAGAGCTCCTAAAACCCTCAGAATTTCCTAAATTATGAAAGCCATGAAGGTGTCTTTTGTTATGTTAATGAGGTGACTTTTGGACCATACCCGTGGACGAGGGCTAGTTGCTAGAGCAACCTATCTTGGGATTAGAGGGTTGGAACTTTCATTCTCACCCCCTGACCTCCCAGGGAGGGGAGAGAGGCTTGAGGTTGAAATATTTACCAATGGCCAAAGATTTAATCTATCATGCCTATGTAATGAAGTTTCCATAAAAGCCAAAAAGATAGAGTTTGGAGAGCTTCCAGGTTGGTGAACATGTGGAGATTTGGGCAGAAAGGCACATTCTGAGAGGTCATGGAAACTCTGAGCCCCTTCCCACATACCTTGCTCTACGCATCTTTTCTATCTGGCTGCTCCTGAATTATATCCTTTTGAAATAAACTGGTGATGTAGTAAATAAAATGTTTCTCTGAGTTTTGTGAGTTGCTCTAGCAAATTAATGAAACCTAAGGAGGAAGTCTTGGATATCTCTATTTATAGCCTGTTGGTCAGAAGGACAGGTAACAACCTGGACTTGCAACTGGCGTCTGAAGTCCAAGGAGGGGTCATTGGAACCCCCAATCTATAGTTTGTCAGTCAAAAGCACAGGTAGTAACAGATTGGTGTCTGAAGTGGGGGGGGCAGTCTTGTAAGACTCAACCTTTGACATGTGGAATATGATGCTATCTCCAAGTAGGTAGTGTCTGAATTAGATAGAAATATAAGACACTCAGTTGATGTTCAAGAATTGCTTGGTGGTATGAGGGTAAGTTCTTCCACATTAAAACTGAGTCCACAAACCCCAAAAAACACCCCATACCATGGTACCTATAAGACTTCATTGCAGATATTGGTTGGTGGTGGTTCAGACCTGGAGTCTAGTAGTTGAATTGCATTGAGTTCCCTAACGACCACTGGAACGCTTTATCTTATGTTCTAAAAATGATGTCTAAGCTCTTTCACCCTGGTTATGTGAGATCATCTTCTCTGTTCAGACACCACTTTCCAGTTTCTGCCAGGTTGGATGTCTGGATCTTCATGTATGTGTCCAGACCGTGGAACCCCACTTGTATCTGTCATCACTGAGGTCATTCCAGTTCTCAGTGAGTCCAAACACAGGAAGGCACTACACCCGGCCAGTCCGCATCATCATCATCATCATCATCACCATCATCATCATTACGACCATAGCCCACCTACAGTCACCACCACACGACTGTTCTTCCCCCATCAGGGATTTTCTGAGCTATGTTTAAGTTTTCTATACTCTCTGCTCACTGCTCTATACCCCCAGTTTCCACTTTCACTGTTGTCATCAGCCACAGCAACCTCAGAATCTTCTGAACCCCTGGGAGATGTTTGTCTTCCCTCAGAAATGTCTGAATGTCAAAGGCATGGGCTTTGGAATCAGGCACATGATGTAGGTTCAAATGCTTACTCAGCTCATGTAATAGATACTGACTGGGAATTTTCCCTGGTTAAAATGCTAAGTCACTCTGAGCCTCAGTTCCCTCCTAGCTAATATGGGAAAAATCATGCTATCTTATAAAATAGTGAGTGCAAGATGTGAAGTTCTAAATATCATGCATTTTTATTCATATGCAGGTATTTATCTCCATTTGAACTGCTACAACCCAGGTTCAAATCACCATTATTGCAACCCTGGGCCTTTGCAATGGAGTCCTAACCAGTGTCTCTGGCCAGATCAATTTAAAACCGTAAATCAGTTTCCCCCTCTTTAAACCCTCCACTGTCTTTCAATTCCACTTAGGATAAAAACCAAGCTGTCACTGAGATAGGACTTCTTCCTCTTGCCTCGACTCTAACCTTATTTCTGAGACTCCCTAACTTGCTCACTGTGTTTGAGACACACAGACTTTCTTCCTTGTCCTCAAAATGGTCATATTCACAAGACCCTCAGAGACACACTGCTTGCTATTTCCTCCAGCAGGCAAGGAGTCTATCCCGTTTTTCTTTTCACTTCCACTGGAGCCTTTGTGTTCCAACCTTCACTTCCTATTACTCTGTTACAGCTCCCTGCATTGTTCTCTGCAAATAATTTGTCATTTACTTACTTACATTATCTATTTCTTTTTCCTTTGTGTGTATGTCAACTTCATGTGAAAAGAGACTTCGGCCTGTTCCAGGATAGCAGAGATGTTTAGAACACAGATGCTAGAGTTGAAATTCCCAGAACTGATTCCTGATTTCACTTCTTAATAGCTGTATGGCTCTGGGTAATTTGTTTAGCCTGTATCTCTTCTCTAAAAAAAAAAAAAAAATCAATTAATTATCAAGTGCCTAATTTAGAACATACCTAGTATATAGTATTCTCCATTAATGGTATTGTTATAATTGCTACTGTCATCCTCTCACCTATAGGAGCAATAGGCACACAGAAGGTAATCAACACGTACATACCAGCATAGGGCTTAGGCCACAGTGTTCAGAAGTGTGTGCTTGTCCCATCAGTACTACTAATCAAAGGATAATAATAATACCATTATTTATCATCAGCGACATTAACATTTCTGAATGTCAGCACTTTGAAAAGATGCCCAGAAATCAAGAACTCTACTATCGCCTGCTTTTTCTTATTTACTTTTTCTCCATATATGGATATCCAATATCTACATGGTATTTTCAAGAAGCTGAAAATACAGAGGTTAATAAACCAGAGTCCTTGTCTACAAAGTTCACACTCCAATGCAGAGATATAGGCATTTAAAACAATCTCTCTGCTGTTACAGAGATGTGGAGAAAGTGCTTTGGAATTTTAAAGGCAGTTAATTCCCAATTCTTCCTAAGGGGGGCAGAGTGCTTTCACAGAGTAGGCACCAAATGAATTGCAGTTGGAATAAAAATTAGGAATTCTTCAAGTAAAGGAGATAGAAAGGCAAGCCCAGGAAGATAGAAGGGATTGTGATGGGTAAAACAATCATTATTCAGGAAGCACAAAATATTAGGAGGGTCTGCAACAGTGGACAGGGAGGAGAAACCAGGCTGTGGGGATTCAACTGTGTATGGAGATCAGATCAGATCTGTAGTGGTTTGGGGACTGAGTTTTGTAATAAAGTCAATGGGGGAACATCAGAGGTTTTTAGAATGTGGAAGTCAAATGATCATATTTGAGCTAATGTAATTATCTTAGATCAAATTATTAATTTAATTAATTCATTATAATTAATCAAGTAAGATTAGTACTTTTTTTTTTTTTTAGATGAGCAGGGGGAGTAGAATTGAAAATATCACTTTGAAAGTTTTTTTATGATATTCATAATTGGAACTGGGCTGAGGTGGCACCACCACTGGTGGCTGAGGTAGAAAGGAAAGAGATTTTCAGAGTTTTAGGATAAAGGGTCAAACAAACTTGGCAGCCCTAGGGACGTGGTTATTAAGAGAGGGAAAAAGCCAAAGATGCAGCGATATGTCTGTTTTGGAAGATGGAATCTGTATGCCAGCTGGGTATATATGGAATGAAAGATTAGAAATAGGTCAGTGGCACACAAGTCGGAATTTGGAAATGCTGCTTTTGATTTGTGAGGCACTGGTGTGTAAATTTAAAGTGTAATATATTAACTGTTCTCTGTGTGGCTACGATTGTGCCAGGGTTTCTATGTAGGGCAGCCGTATTGATTTGGTGAAGACGGTGCCGGATTTTGATTTATCACCCTGGAGTCATTAATAATATCACCCTTTTTCTTCACTGAAATCCTAGTTTGCATCATTATTATGTGGTTCCGAAGGTATGAGGAAATCCAAAATTAAAGAATTGAGAACTTTCACTCTCAATAAGAATTTATAATCTCGTGTAGGAGGCAGTCATATTTGAAAACATTTTTTATAAAAAATGTTACCAGAATGAAGAAAAACAGGAATAAAACATGTCAGGATTCCAAAGTCAAGAGACCCTTGTAATTCCTATCCTAGCTTCATGGGCAATGCCACCGTGAAGCTGAGTCAGTGGATGACCCTTTGTACAAGGGCTTCTTATTAAATGTCATTCTGGGAGGATGGCCTCCACTAGGCATAGCATGATGTACTAGGTAATTGGAGAATTTTCACAAACGTAGCTTGAGGTAGGCAGACTTATCTCCACTTAGAGAGGAGGACCCCAAGGCGCGGGCAGGTAAAGTCACTTGTCACATGGAGGCAGAACACAAACGCCTTGAGCCTGGTGTCAAAGCCTTCTTTCTTTCCACTCCACCAAAGATTGCTTTTTTCTTCTTTAGAGGACTGCTGCCTTGTCTGGAGAGGCTGAGTGGAGAGATGCATGATGCCAGGCCTCTCCAGGGAGAGCCCAGTCTTCTGTCAAGGCAAGGGAAGGAAAGAGGCCTCTCATTGGGGATGGTGATTGCTGTTGAGCAAACATGAGTGAAGCATGCTCAGAGTCAAAACAGCTAAGCTGACATGATATTCAAAGTGAGCCAGGAGGATGCTATAATCAACAGTGTCAAAAGTAACATTCAGAGCGAGCAAAATTAAAAACTGTCAGATGTGACCGCATTAATAAATCATTAAGAAGGAGCTCTCAGGCAAGGGCTGCCCCTGCTGTGAAGTGAAAAAAAGCTGGATTCAGGTTTCTCAGAGAGACACTATGTGCCTTCCTTAAAGAGAACTTGTTCCTTTTGGCTGTGAGTGTTCTGATCCAAAGAAGCACATTTAGTGCCTGATCAAATGACTACACATAACACAGCTATTTATTTCCTGAGACTTAATTGTACCCTCAAAAAGAATGAAGAGCAAAATCCATTCACTGAACAACCATTTATTTATTTTCGACTCAGGCAAACACAGTAACAAGTCCTCTGTATACAGAAGTGAATAAAACACAACCCCTAGCCTCAAGGTGCTGTGACCAAGTAGACTCTAAGCCTTTGTGTTAAACCAAGTAAATAATACAGTAGTTCATATCAAAAGAGTAAGGATATTTGAAAAAAAAAAAAAAAAAACAAGGAAGAATTGGATGGCCTCTGATTTGGTCCTTACAACTCCCTTTGAGAAGAAAAGGAAACAATTCTGCCAAAATTTTAAAATATGATTTCAGGGATCCCACTCAATGGGATAGCTCATCTGTCTTACTCAGCTTGGGCTGCTATAACAAAACTCCATAAATGGGGGGTGGTGGGTACCAACAATAAAAATATATTTCCCACAGTTCTGGAGGCTGGAAGTCAGAGGTCATGATGCTGGCGTGGTCGGGTTTTGGAGAGGGTCCACTTCCTGGTTTGCAGATGGCGCCTTTTCATTGTGTCCTCACATGGTGAGCAGGGACAGGAGGGGAACTCTCTCCTGTCTCTTCATATAGTGCACTAATCCCGTTTATGAGGTCTTCACTATAATTACCTCCCAAAGAACCCACCTCCTAATGCCATCACTTTGGGGGGTTCAGATTCCAACATATGAGTTTTGGGGGGGTGGACATAAACATTCAGTTCATAAATTATCCAAACTGGACTTCTAAGAAGGAAAAGAGACATTAATGACCATAGCAGGACAAGAGACATAAACTGGCACTATGCCAAATAGATATGCAGGACCAGCTGGGAGTCATTGGACTCAATATGAGAAACCATCACTCTTTAGGGACCTGGGATGCTTTTCTTTGGGTTTGGCAGGTACACAAGTAGGAGCCACATACCTTACTCATTTCTTTTTTTTTTTTTTTTTGCCTTTTTCTCTGACTCTAGTGTTATAGTTAGATGAAGTTTGAGTACTTTAAACTACTCTCCTTTCAGGGTAATATCTTTACCTATCCACTTCTTACTGTGAGAAGATGTAGGAGAGGATTGTGATGGCTGCTTACATTAAGGCCTCAGTCCAGATGTAACCCTCACTTAATCAGCTACTGGTCTTCCTCAGAGGATTTTGGACCCTCATTTAAAGAGATGACCATCAAATTCTCTTGCTGGATTACAGCTGTACTAAGAAATTCACTGTATTTGTTTCATACAACATCCCATCCAGGTATTTTACAATCTGGATTCCATGTTCCTAGGCTCCTTCTACATTGATGCTTACTATATCGTTCAGCAATAATAAAAGTATACTTGTATATTATGGTTGCATGTTATTTCTATTTTCAATGTTGCAGTGAAATGACGAGATTATGCCTTCCCTTTTCTGTTACGGCCATCAGGGAAATCTCTAGGCATGAGAAACTGGGGCTGAAATATAAAGGAAGTGTTCATGATGTGGAGGGTAGGTTCTATAGAACCACCTATCTACAGGTTAAAATCACATGTGGTCCTACTTCCACCGAAGCCAAGTTAACAATAGTATATGACTCCTGAGCAACCTCTGGTGACACGGACATTTTCAAAAATGTTGCTCTGAGGGAATCAGTCAAACCATGGTTGATGGGTAGCTAGTTCAACAAAGAATTTGAGGGGTGCCTGGGTGGCTCAGTTGGTTAAGCGACTGCCTTCAGCTCAGGTCATGATCCTGGAGTCCCGGGATCGGGATAAGTGTCCATGAAAGCAATTGAAAAACTGCCAAAATGTGTTCTGGAGAGGCTGTCCTCTGTTACACTCTTATCAGCCATGTGTGATGGTCCAATTTTTTTCACATTCTTCCCAGCATTTTTTATGGTCACTATTTTTAATTTTAGCTTTTCTGATAAATGTGTTGTGATATCTGATTGTGGTTTTAATTTGCATTTCCCTAATGGCTAATGATACTGAAAATCATTTTTTCTGCTTAATTATCCCTGCTACATCCATTTTGGTGAAATTTCTGTTCATGTTTTGTACCTCTTTGTCTATTTGGATTAATGGGATTTTTTTGATTAATCTTTTTTTAACTGTTGAGATTTGAGAGTTCTTTATATATTCTAGATACTAGTCTTCTTCAGATATGTAGTTTGCAAATATTTCCTCCCACTCTGTAGCTCATTTTTCTCTGCTCTTTACAGGGTCTTTGATAGGGCAATTTTTTTTTTTTTTAAAGATTTTATTTATTTATTAGAGAGCGAGCGAGAGAGAAACAGCATGAGAGAGGAGAGGGTCAGAGGGAGAAGCAGGCTCCCCGCTGAGCTGGGAGCCCGATGTGGGACTCGATCCCAGGACCCTGGGATCATGACCTGAGCCGAAGGCAGTCGCTTAACCAACTGAGCCACCCAGGCGCCCGGCAATTTTTTTTTTTTAATGTTGATAAAGTCCAGTTCATCTATTTCTGTCAAAGATTGTATCTAATTGGTGTTATTTTCCTAAATATTGGTAAAATTCCCCAAAGAAATCATCTGGGTCTGAAAGTTTCTTTTTGAAGACTGTTTAAATTATAAATATGATATCCTTAATAACTATAAGGCTATTCAAGGTTTCTATTTCATATTAGGTGAATTATGGTAGTTTCTGTTTTTCAATAAATTAATTCATTTCATCTAAGTTGTCAAAGTTTTGTATTTTCATTGCCATTCAGTTCAATGCATTTTTAAAATTTCCCTTGAGACTCCCTCTTCATTTTCTGAAATATTTAGACAGGTGTTATTTAGTCTCCATGTTTGGGATTTTCCTTTTAACTTCCTGTGATTAAATTTATAGTCTGATTTCAGTATGTTCAGAGAATACATTCTGTATGATTTCATTTCTTAAATTTGTTAGGATTTGTTTTATGTCCCAAGATATGGTGTATCCCAATATATGTTCCCTGTGGACTTGAAGGTAATGTTTTTTCTACTGTTGTGTGTACTATAAATGTAATGTGTATCTTGCTGATTGGTGGTGTTTATGAGTTTTTCTATATTCTCGTTGACTTTTTGTCTAGTTGTTCTATCAATTGTTCAGAAACAAATGTTGAAATCTCCAAGTATTATTGTAATTTGTCTATTTAGCCTTTCAATTTTATTTGCTTTTGCTTCACATAGTTTGCAGCTATGTGATTTGGTGCATCTACCTTAGGATTGCTATGTTCCTTGGGATTTTGACTGTTGTATCATTATAATATATTCCTCTCTGTCTCTGGTGATTTGCTTTATTCTATGTCTAGTTTATTTGATATTAATATGGCCAGTCCTGCTTTCCTTCATGTAATATTTTAATAATATATCTGTTTCTACCTTCTTACTTTCAGCCTTTTTATGTTGTTATATTTGAAGTAAGTTTCTTATGGACAACATATTGTTAGGTCATGTGTTTTAATCCATTCTGAAATTCTCTGTCTTTAAATATGAAAGAACAATAGCAGAATGGGAATCAAAGAAACACTTTTTTAACATCTTAACCAAATAAATCCCCAAACAGGGAGCTCTGATATGAACTGGCTGACTTTTCATTCTTCAGGCTAAACTTCAGAACTTTACATTTCTCCCCATTCTTTTCATCTTTTTCACTTCAGACTGTCTCTCCAGACAACCAGATTTTCCAAGAGATTTCTAGATTTCATCATCTTTCTTCTCTATTTATCCCTTTCACACATGTCATCCCAGGGATTTCCTGAGAAGATTGGGTATCCATCGTGGCCTGAATTAAAAACCTTACACATGAACTCATTCTTGGCTAGATAACAGCATTCATGTGCCTGGGATAATCAGCAGGGACACTTTCCTCTCTTAAAAAGAGCTCTCTGGACACTGCAGCAACTCAGCAATGGTGCAGATTGAAGTGGGTGATTTATCACTGCACTCCGGGGGATCCAAGCCCACAGTACATGTTGGCACAAGAGACCATGACCAGCAAAGTCACTCAGACACACTTTTGATGATTCTGCAAGAATGAATTAAGTCAAGAGTAGATTTATACCAAGAATCAGTTAAGTCAAGTGTGGATTTATACCAAGATACACATGATCACATCCAGATACCTCCCAGGAAGTCCAAAGTAGAAATGTGCCCCTTGTGCTACCTATAATAAATCAACAACTGATCAAGATAATCTTAATTCAGAAATGTGTTTTTCCAAAAGATATTCATTCCTCTTAGTAAGACCCCACAAAAAACCAGGTCATCATCCTCTCTCTCTAAACAGAAAAAGCATCGCTACATGGCAAGAATATTCATACTTAAAGTTTTTAATTACTTTTATTCAGAACACCAAATTTGAACCTGAGAATGGAATGAGATGGATGGAATGTGGAATATTGTTATAAAATACAGGAGCTTAAATGATTCACTCAAGGCAATGATATTCAGAAGCGACAGTGCCCGAATTTGAAACCATGTCTAATTTTAACATGCCTCTTAAATATGCATTAAAATGACAATGGGATCAGAAGAAGGGAGGCCCTTCCTCAAAGTCTGTGCAGTAAGAAGTGCATGGGGCTTCTGCTAGGCACCAGCTAACATATCAAATTAAATATCCCCAACAACAACAACAAAAAGAGCAGAAGGAGGTAAAAGAAAATGGAGGAGAAGTAGAAATAGTGACCCAAAGACAAAGTTAATAAGTGTAATGTGAGTAAAAGTGACTTTGTTAAGGGTGGGTGGCTCAGTCATTAAGTGTCTGCCTTCAGCTCAGGGCATGATCCCAGGGTCCTGGGATCAAGCCGCACACAGGGCTCCCTGCTCGGCGGGAAGCCTGCTTCTCCCTCTCCCACTCCCCCTGCTTGTGTTCCTGCTCTCGCTATCTCTCTCTCTGTCAAATAAATAAAAAAAAAATCTTTAATAAAAAAATTATTTTGTTTAGCTTTTGTAATACTTAAAGTATTGTATAAACTCTGTGACCCTTTTTGGGGCCTCCAAGATAGGAACCATGGTGTACGTAGTAATAAGGTGACCAACTCACCTTAATAGGAATTGTTCCAGGTTTAGCCCTGAAAGCCCATGTCCTCAGAAATTCCCAATCCTATGCAAACTGGGACCGCTGGCCAGCTTATGTAATACAGGAAGGATGAGAAATCAATGAGATGATCGGGACCAATTACCAGTTCTGGTCTAAGACTTCCATGATATTTGTCAAGTTACCTCAGCTCTCTGGGTCTCAGTTTCTTTATCCATTAAATGTCGATCTCTTTACCCAACTCAGGTAAAAAAAAATGCAAGTTCCATGCAAGATTATCCTTGTGAAAAATCTTTCATCTAGTAGGTTCTCAACATTTTTGTGTTTTTAAGGCTGAAAAGACATTGTAGGGCCAAAAAACACAGATGCATGTCTAATCAGGGTGTATTTGGGAAGTGAGGGCTCATCAAGCAGGGAAGAGAGAACCTCACTGAGGATTCCCATCTAGGAGGGAGGGAGGTGGGATAATGGAAGGGAGTGGCAGGTTAGAGATTTAGGAACTGTGGAGATCTTGCCCCGCTTGCCTGCTGCCCCTTGGTTACAGAACTGCTCCAGGTTGTCAGCCATGACTTGACATGAAGACCTGAGGCCTCAGAGCTTTGCTGGGCTGAGAACTGAGGGCTTAGTTATGGTGCACTGTGGAGGAAAGCACTAAGGCAAGGATGGCGCCCACAGCTGACTGAAGACCACATCCCCTTCCTATTTTGGAGATGTGGTCTTGGTTCCCAAGGAAGACAGGTGGACCCCATAATATAATAGATTGAATTAGTCGCTGCCTTGGTCAGTGGGTGCTCAGATTTAATTTGATTTAAAACAAATAGAGTTAGTGTCCATGGATCTAAATATTGTAAGACAAATTGTTACGATCTACTCAAAGAAAATAAGACATTTTTCTGGATCATAAATATTCTTAGAGGATAGTTTAAAGAAAGACACATATACAGCCAATTACTACATAAGAAGGTGAAATTGCTTGTACAGGGGGTGGGGAGAGCTGAGTAAGGAACTATCTAACTGTAAATTTCCAGATAGAAATGCAGGCAGAGCTGCCCTACCATTCTCTCCCATGGTAAACCATGAGACAAAGAACTTCCCTGAGATCAGACAAAGAGGCTGGATGGAGAGATGAAGAGCATACTCAAAATGTCCTGTTTATGCCTAAAAGAAGGAGGGCAAATACACAGGAACAATCTTCAACTCTCGATCTCTCTCCTTTTTCTACAGAAGTCTCTCCCAGGGTCAGGAGAGGAGGAACATCTCCTTTGCAGACTACTTTCACAAGTAAGTGACACTTTGGAATGCGCTAGTCCTCAGGACCTGAGGAATAAAAACCAACTAAAGACCCCATCAAGTGTCAGAAAAGTCACTTTGTTTCAAGGGGCTATTTTTAACCACATTTGTTACAATCTAATGCTAAGTCCATGGAGAGTGTAAGAATTAGCTTTCCCTTAATTGGCACTGGCAAAAAGTCTCCCCAGGAAAGTTCTTTCTAAGGGAAGATTTAAAATTGCCTTAGTGATAACCATAGCTGAGAGGAGGTAGGGTGGGTCTGATTTTTGTCTAAAATATTTAGAGTAATTGAAGAGAGAGAGAGTGAACAAGAGAGGATGAGCGAGTGCCTGAGTTGAATGATTGATAATAGAACCGTTTCTAATCACATCAGCCCTTTCCAGAGAAGATAGGTCATGGAACTTATAGATCCACAGCTACAAGTTTAAGAGTTTTTGACAAATAGCTATAATTTAAAATACAATTATTAAAAGATAAGACAGATGTGAACAGCTTGTTTCTTTTTTCACACAGGAGTCAAACAGGGACAGGGAGAGATTTCGCTGCCACTGTGGGTCAGGGTTGGTAAAGTTAGCTCACAAAACACTAAGCCAGCAAAATTGAGAGTGCCTTTAACTCCGTGGGGAGAAAAATGTCCTTTTATTTTCTATCTTCTAGAGATGACTTATTTTAAAATAGTATTTTATTTTTTGACTGTAAATGGCATATGTTTTCCTTTTTGAAGTAAATAAAAGTAAAATATAAAATAATAAAATAAATTAAATATAAAATAAAATAAACTCTCATCCATATTCATATCTCAGAACTAATTGCTGCCATAACATTTCCCAAAGAATAGCTTTTTATAGTTGAGATTTTGCATAACCCATGCAGTCACCTGATTTTGCTTCCATTTAATACTAAAATACAAACATTTTGCAATGCCATTAAAAAATGCTTTCCACATTTAATTTTAATATCTCCAAAATATCCTATTGTGACTTTTGAATTTTGTAAGTCTGTTTTTAAATTTTGGGCGCCAGGGTGGCTCAGTCATTCAGCGTCTGCCTTTGGCTCAGGTCATGATTCCAGGGTCCTGGGATTGAGTCCCACATCCGGCTCCCTGCTTGGCAGGAAGCCTGCGTCTCCCTCTCCCACTCCCCCTGCTTGTGTTCCTGCTCTCGCTATCTCTCTCTCTGTGTCAAATAAATAAATAAAATCTTAAAAAAAAAAATTTAATAAGGGGCGCCTGGGTGGCTCAGTCGTTAAGCATCTGCCTTCGGCTCAGGTCATGGTCCCAGGGTCCTGGGATCGAGCCCTGCATCAGGCTCCCTGCTCCGCGGGTGGCCTGCTTCTCCCTCTCCTACTCCCCCTGCTTGTGTTCCCTCTCTAGCTGTGTCTCTCTCTGTCAAATAAATAAATAAAATCTTTAAAAAAAAAGAAAAAAAGAAAAAATAGGCTAACAAAATACAGTTTCTAAGATTGTTGTGAGGAATTTACTTTGCTTACTACTGTAAATAATTCTCTGAGAAATTAATTTTATTGGATAACATTTGTTTTGTCAAATTGTTTTCCAAAACTTCTACATTTGTTCTGTACCTTCCCCATAGCCCATAAAGCAAGAAATAATTCCATATTGGAAAAGTTAAGCTTTGAACCTTATAGTATTATATAATATTTCCTCAACCCAAGATTCTGGATAATTTCACCACAGAGGTAAATTACTAACTAGCAAAGACATATTCAGGTTTTGAAACAATGTCCCTCAATTCTGTTGAGTCTATCAGGGTTCCTATTTGAACCTTACGACTCTTAAAATTCCATTCCATTTTCCCTTAAAAGTTTGTTTTGGTAATTGTTGCTTGCTATTAGAAAAATGGAGGCTGCTGCAATGTCCACAATAGCCAAACTGTGGAAAGAGCCAAGATGTCCATCGACAGATGAATGGATAAAGAAGATGTGGTATATATATACAATGGAATATTATGCAGCCATCAAAAGGAATGAGATCTTGCCATTTGCAACGACGTGGATGGAACTGGAGGGTATTATGTTGAGTGAAATAAGTCAAACAGAGAAAGACATGTATCATATGATCTCACTGATATGAGGAATTCTTAATCGCAGGAAACAAACTGAGTGTTGTTGGAGTGGGGGGTGGGGTGGGAGGGATGGGGGGACTGGGTGATAGACACTGGGGAGGGTATGTGCTCTGGTAAGCGCTGTGAATTGTGCAAGACTGTTGAATCTCAGATCTGTACCTCTGAAACAAATAATGCAATATATGTTAAGAAACAAAAAAAAGAAGAAGAAGAAGGTAGCGGGAGGGGAAGAATGAAGCGGGGGAAATCGGAGGGGTAGACGAACCATGAGAGACGATGGACTCTGAAAAACAAACAGGGTTCTAGAGGGGAGGGGGGTGGGAGGATGGGTTAGCCTGGTGGTGAGTATTGAGGAGGGCACATTCTGCATGGAGCACTGGGTGTTGTGCACAAACAATGAATCATGGAACACTTCATCTAAAACTAATGTTGTAATGTATGGGGATTAACATAAGAATAAAAAAAAATTGAAAAAAAAATGGAGGCTGCTGATTCATAGAAGAGAAATTTTCATTGATACCATTTTTCTTACTAATCTTCATACTAATGAAAGCTAATTTGTACTGAGTGCTTATTACACGTGGGCACCATACTAAGGAATATATACCTAAATCTATACCTCTATCTACCTAGAAAATCTCCAAATTTCATTCTTGCAGGATTTCTGGTTTATGACTTAAGAAAATGTGGCTCAGAGAGGTGGAGTGCCTTCTTAAAGTCACACAGCCACAGATCTAGATGGGATTTAAGCCAGGCATAATGACAATACAATCCATGCTCTTATAGTGTATTGAGTTTGAAGCCCAAATTAAGTAATTCTATTTCAGTAAGTCTCTGGATGTGTAAAAGGACAATCACTGGTTTCTTAGGCATTTATCTTTAAAATTGCCCTTGACCATGGCCAGGAGAAAAGGATGGGGATTAGCTTTTCTCTAACACATCTTTTTTCTTTGAGACAAGAGTGTTTTTATGTTCCTTCTATCAGTCAGTACTAACTCAATGGAAAATCCTGTGAATCTGGTTATTTCCTTAGTAATTAACTAGAAGGTGAGATCTGACGTATTTGTTTTAGGAAAAGAATCACTATTTATGGGTGGAGAGATGAGGTAGTATAAAGGGTTGTATAAAGCTGGTTCTACCAGGGTTCTAGCTGCAGCTAGATAACTTTGTGGATAAATCTCTCTACCTCTCTGTAGCTCACTTTCATAGTCTGGAAAGTGGACACAATGCTAGCTTTCTCATGAATTATGAGGATTTTATGAGATGATGGAAATTAGCATCTTTTTTTTTTTTTTTTGAGAGAGAGAGAAAGGGCGAGAAAGAGAGAGAGAGAGTGAGTGGTGGGGAGGGGCAGAGGAAGCAGGAGAGAGAGAATCCTAAGCAGGCTCCATGCCCAGTGCAGAGCCTAAGATGGGGTTCATGAAGCTGAGATCATGACCTGAGACAAAATCGAGTGTGACACTTAACCGACTGAGCCACCCAGGTACCCTGGAAATGAGCACATTTTATGAAGCACAGAAGCATGATAAATACTTGAAAAAAGAACCGAGATTGTCCAGTTCTCTCACTTTGCGGATAAAAAAGGAAGGTGAACCCTAATACTTGTTCTGATATATGCCAAGTGCAGTACACACACCATGTCAGTTAAGATCACAACACTCTCTGAAATAGATCCTTCTGTAGATGGGTTAAGTGAGTCTCAGAGAGATTAAGCCATATGCCCCTGTTCATACATGCAGTAAATAACCTAGTCAGTATTTGAAGCTGGTCCCTCTCTTTAGAAGACCTGGGCTTTACCTAAATGCAATGCTTCACTATTCCTTTTCTTCATCTAAAAGGCACTTTCTCTTGCATTTGACCTCCTTCCAATTTTGACCAGGCCAGTTCCTTTGATTTATATTGGTTGACAATGTGACCACCACATAAGAGATTCATTTTCTCCACAGTGCATACCGCCCTCCCTGGGGTGGGGGCACCATCCCTATCCCAGTTGTAGAAAATATCCTCCTTACTCAACTCATCTCTCTCCTGCACAAAAACTCCCGCATAATGGAAAATCACAGCAGTTAAAGCTTCCATGATGCATGGGATCCATCTCCAACCACAAATCACCTGGAGTAATTAAAGCATAATGAAATACCACAGTCAGTCAGGGCCTAAAGGAGGTCTTTCCTGCAATATTTACCTCCTACATTAATTCTCTAATTAGACAACTACACTTCATCTTCCCATAAACCCAGTTCAATATGTTAAATGAAATTGATTATTTTTAATATATACTTTATATTTGGAATTTAAATAGTTGCTGTGGATGAAGGGGCTCAAGAAAAGGCAACTGAGAGAAAATGCTTACTTTCTAAAATAATATTAAATTACTTCTTTGGAATGTCTAGTCCAGGCCCCTAGGTGATATATTCTTGCCAGTCTCTTTCACATTGTCAGATCCAGAGTCTAAAATAATCATCTTTGGACAACAGCAGCTTTAACAACAAATTGCCATCTATTCACTCATTTGTTTATCTAGTCTATAAATAAATCCTGACTACTTATTGGGCCAGGCACTGTTCTAAGTGCTCAGGATAAATCAGTGAGCCAAACAGACATGATCCTTTCCTTTCAGAACTTAGATGCTAGTTGAGGAAGCAGACAATTCACTATGAATGAGCTCGATAATTGTGTGATTTAGACACCATGTTGGAATGCATATGTGGATCAGGGTAAGAGACATCAAAGTGTGGGGTGGGGTGTACAGCAGCCTGCGGTTATAAGTAGAGTGGTCATGGGAGCCTGATTGGAAGGTAGGGCTGGAGCAAAGACTTGAAGGGAACCTAGAAGGAATTTAGGCCCTCAGGGAGCAGGGAAGGGTGATTCTGGTGGAGGAAGACCAAGGGCAAAGGCATAGAGTGCTGGAGAATGTACTAGGAGGCCACCAAGACCAGATGGAGGGCCCTGTAGGACATGTGGAGGACTCTGGCACTGGCTGTGAGTAAAAGAGGGAACCATTAAAGATTTCAGACTAGAGGACTGACGTGAACTGTCTGATATTTCATGTGAACTCATTGGTGCCACGCCGCTGTGGACTGCATTGTATGTCCCCCAAAATTGGTATGTTGAAGATCTAATCCCCAGTGTGATGGCCTTAGGAGGTGGGGTCTTTGGGAGGTAATGAGTTTCAGTGAGGTGATGAGGTTGGGTGCCCATAACGGGATATCTGCCCTTGTAGGAAGGTGAGGGACCAGAGCTCCCTTTCTCTGCCATGTGAGGAAACAGCAAGAAGGCAGCCGTCTGCAAACCAAGAAGCAGGCTTTCGCCAGGCACTGGATCAGCTGGCATGTTTATCTTGGACTTCCCAGCCTCCAGAACTAGGAGAAATACATTTCTGTTTTTTCAGCCACCCAGGCTATGGCACTCCAGCATGGAAGCACAAATGAACTAAGACCCAGGTCCTAAATGAAGTAATTTGTATTTCTCAACCAGTCTGTGGGTTAACAGCAGCAGCTCCATTTGACAGATAAGCACACAAAAAGTTCTGAAAGATGAAATGCCAAAGGAGTGATGTTCCAGAAGCAACAGAAGTAATATTCTGTCCACAGAAATTCATTACAGGCACCCACACCACCCTGACTCTCACCTGTGTTACTTTCCCATGTAGGTCCCCAGATACCCCGACTCCTATCCTCCAGATTCTTCTGGCACCTTCTTCTCTTTCAGCGTGGAACCTGAATGTTCTGGGTAAAGTCAATCCTGAGCACCCATTTTAGCATCCCTTCTTGGTTCTTCAGTAGTTCTTACCACAACCTGTATCCATTTATTTATTTACTTTTCATGCTCTATCTGCTACACTGAGTATCAGCTAAATTACTCTAGGTGATTTGTGACTATCGCACATCTAGCACAAGGCCTGGTGTTTTGTGGGTGTTAAATAAATATTTATGGAAAGAGAGAGTTAAGAACACTTAAAACAATATAAAAATAAAAAAACCTCATTTCTTGTGACTTTCACAAATGAAACCAAAATGGCTCCTCCCTGCCTCCAGAACCAAAAGCTCAAGTCCTCACAGTTTGGCCAGAATTTGCCTTTATCGGCTCATCTACCACCAAATCCTTGTTCTTCCCACAAGAAGATACCTCCAGTAAATCTGGACCATTGTTCATGATCAATTACCCAAGAAGCCATATAATTCTCGATGTACTACTTCTCCCACTAGGATTAAGCTTCTCAGGAGCAGGATCTGGTTTTATTCATAATCTCACATTTTACTAACTCAATGAACATTAAAAAGTAATACATAAACATATAAATTAAAATACTTAAAATCATAAAGACTCCATTAATATTGTTTACTCCTATTGTTATTTTAAAAATATTTATTTATTTGAGAGAGAGAAAGAGAGCGAGCAAAGGGAGGGGCAAAGGGACGGGAGACAAGTGGACTCCCCACGGAGCCAATGTGGGGCTCGATCCCAGGACCCGGGGAGATCATGACCTGAGCTGAAACCAAGAGTTGGATGCTTAACCAACTGTGCCACCCAGGCATCCCTATTCATATTATTTTTTAATGAACTTAGCATTTTGGTCATGCCATTATCATTTAAGTCACCACTGATTCATTCCTGAAGTCTTCTGCAGTGGGCACGATGATCGATGCTTTGTTTTAGAAACAAGGAAGCTGCAGTTCAAAGAGGTAAAGTCAGTTGCCTAAGGAGACTTACCTAGTAACTGGTGGAGGGGAGCTTTGACCTGAGGCTGTCTGTCATAAAAACCTGAGCATTTGAAACCTCATCTCTACACGCAGGAGAGGCATGGTTGTCCTTATTTTCGCTGGAAATGGCAGACAGAACACTAAGGCTCACATTCTCTCTGCCAAATACACTTCCTTGCCCAAGACTTAACTTTGTTACTGTGTGTCTCTCTGAGCACTGAGGGTTCTAGACTTCCCAAGGATAGTTACACTGAAACTGTAGGAGGAGCAAGTACAATGAGCGCCATGTAGGTATGGATAAGAGCGAAATGCCAGGGAAACTTACTCTCTGGGGAACTCCTGGTAAATTGAGTACAGTGGGCTAAATGGGACCCTATTTTTATTTTTATTTTATTTATTTTATTTTTTTTTTAAAGATTTTATTTATTTATTTGACAGAGAGAGACACAGCGAGAGAGGGAACACAAGCAGGGGGACTGGGAGAGGGAGATGCAGGTTTCCCGCTAAGCAGGAGCCCGATGTGGGGCTCGATCCCAGGACCCTGGGATCCTGACCTGAGCTGAAGGCAGACGCTTAACCACTGAGCCACCCAGGCGCCCCTGGGACCCTATTTTTAAAAATGAGAACATGGAGGCCCAGAGAAAGTCAGACACTCGTTACACAACACGAAGAATGAATTTATCCCTGCTGATACCTGAAACCTCACTCTTCTTAATTTAATCCTGAGCTCCTTCTACCACTCCTTGAAAGATCCAGGTCTCTTTTCAACCAGCAGTTTGGTACCAGAACAGAGTGAGTCATCTCCTCTAAAGTGACATTAAAGAGACAGACAACGTGCAAAATGTCAAGTGGCCCAGTTGAAACAGAGGTCTCACTTATTTGATTATTATGATAATGCTGCCAGTTGTAATAATCCTTGCCACAGAACAGACGCTGGCCATTCAATAAAAATTGAATAATGCAGCACGACTTTTTGACATTGCTGCCTCCGCTTAATGGAAACAGCACGTAGGAACACAAACATACACCATTATGTAGGTCTGTCAGAGAAATTACGGCAAATGTGGAAAATTGGACAACGCGTTAAGGTCAATGTTGGGCCTTAAAGGATCTGAGAGGTGTGAGGCAGCAGGGGGTCTGGAATGCACCCTACCACTCCTAGTGTGAGGAAAGCTCAAGTGAGAAGATCAGTAAGTCTGGTAAGACTACTCTGCAAGGTCCTCCAGCCCAGAGCTCTTGGCTACTGAGTGACATGTGCTATATTATAACAGATGCTTTCAGGGCTTCAATGAGGGCTGACAGAGGGGGAGTCATGCCTCCAGGAAAGGATAAGTCTAAGTGGACACAGTCAAAAATACATACAGACCATAGGTATGGTCCTTGAAGAAATGCTAAAAGGGAAGCTAAGAATGAAGGTGCTCACAGAGCACTCTGAAAACACAGAAGCATAAGAGGAAAATAGGGTAGAAGTACAGAACTAGAGAGCATAATTTCTCCATCATTTTAAGTAGCAGAGCCCAGTATCAACCTTCTATAAAGCCCTTTTTTAGGAGACAGATTGACATACGAAAAAAATAAGGTCCCCGTCTTTAAAGGTATTACTACATATAACTGGTAGGGACACATAGAAACCAACAGTTGTGATATGATCATAGTTTTTGCAATACAAAGATAGTGCTCTGTGGACTCAGAAAAGGAGCCGCTCATTCTGACTGAGGGAAGCAGAAAAGTTTGAACAGTGCAAAAAAGATACCATTTTACCACTAAGTTGGATCTAAGATGAAGTCACATAAAGAGGGATCATTTTGAGTGTGAACCAACATAGCCAATGGAGGTAGGAGGTCACAAAGGGTTGTATGGTGTAAGAGCATAAATTAGGGAGGCATGACTGGTAATTGGGCAAAAGAGAATCTTGGGAGAGAAGCAGGGCTGCATGTGGGCAGTTTATGTGATCATAAAATGTGGCCTGCACTGCTCAGGAGAGAGTGATGGGCCAGCAGGTCCTAGAAATACTGGGCTGGGTCCAAAGGGAAAGTGGAAGGACACAAAATACTTTTAATACATGCAATTTCATTTTATAGAATGTATTTTTTAAATGGGTTAAAGTGTGAAAATATGAGACTTTTTACAGATGACACAATTTTCATTATTTTTGGCAACAAAATCACACCCTGATGGAAATATTTCAAAACATTGCATACAATATGCTCTTTTTATTGAATGAATTATTTTATGGAAAAGAGATATTAATCACTAATGTGACTTTTCCCCCTAAATGAATGCAGATACGGAGATACAAAGATTTATATCCATATCTATATTGATAGTGATACCTATATAGATATATTTACCCATTTACTACTTACATAGATATCTATGTGTCTGTAAGTGCATATAGATATATAGAGATACATAGAGACAGAAAGATATAGATGATAGATGATGATAGATAGATAGATAGACAGATAGATAGATAGATAGATAGATGATAGATAGATAGATAGATCTCTACATAGATATAGATATATATTCTATCAGTTAAAGTTGTCCAAAGAAACAGGACAAGTAAGGGCTCTTTCCCCCTCTCTGACTTTGCATTTGGTAAGATTGCGCTGGTCATAAAGTGCATGCAGGGGGCCAGGGGGGTTATAGCAGGCAAAATAGTTGATAGAATCTAGAGGGAGGCTAAGGCAGGGTGGTCAAGTGACTGTTGGAAGTTTTATGTAATGAGGAAGCGTATTATGGCTGGTGTTGACCTAACCCTGTTGCTGCTTCAGCTGACATGGTAACAGACCACTACCTGTGAGCTGTGCTGATGGTGATACAGCAACAATTTCCAAAGCTCCTCAGCACTCGGGAACTTTCCGCGTCCCCCCTCTATTCTAGAGGATACTAGAACCATGCCTACCAGGAGATTCAGGTGCTTGGTAACTTCCCCACCTGGAATGGCTGCTGGAATGGTACAACCTTGGGCTCTGGGGTCTAATGGAACAGCCCCAAATTGAGTGAGACTTGACTGCTCCCATTCTGTTTCTTCTGGTGTGCACTTCACAGTGCAGTAAGCCTTACATGCCCTTACATGGGCTGATGTATGTGATGGCATCACGTTATCCAGCACAGAGGATGAGCTTCCCACACCTGGCTCTGTTTGTACTACTCTCCCTAAATGCTGATAGAATATCAATCACTCACCCTATGTGATTAGAGGACAGAAATATCAGAGGGTTGCACACTGCACATAGAACAAAAAATTGCTAGAAAGCCCCTAAGACTGCAAAATCTCCATCCATATTAAATGAAAATGTTCCTGTTTATGCAAACCTAGCAGTGGATTTAACCTGAACCCCATTGCCTCATCCCAGAGAGGTGAACTAAGCAGATACCTCTTGACAGTCTTTCTTTCTTTTTTTTTTTTAAAGATTTTATTTATTTATTTGATAGAGAATGAGAGAGAGCACATGAGAGGGGGGGAGGGTCAGAGGGAGAAGCAGACTCCCTGCCGAGCAGGGAGCCCGATGTGGAACTCGATCCAGGGACTCCAGGATCATGACCTGAGCCGAAGGCAGTCACTTAACCAACTGAGCCACCCAGGCGCCCGACAGTCTTTCTTATAATTGCAACAAAGCTTCGACACCAGCTTCTCAGGGTGACCTACACTCTGAATATTAAATATATAGTTGAACCATACAAAATTGCATTTAAGTAGGTCAAAATAGTTCAATATTGGCAATATCACATGGCTAAGGCTAATGCCATCTTTTTGGTGGATTACGATATTTTTGTCAAAACTGAAAAAAAATTAAACTAAAAATGTCCTTTCTTATTCCTGACATTCAGCTTAATTTGGTAAATATCCAATATTGACTATGAACCAGGCATTGGGTATTTACTACAAACAGAAAAAAAGATAAGAGATAATCCTTGCTTCCAAGGGATTTACAGTTCAGTGGTGGAAACAGAGTTAAACAGATGGTCTCCAGACACTGAGATCTCAAAGCTCAAGCGTCTGGGGCTAAGTGCAGGGTTACCATGAGGTGCTGTAGGAGTAGTTTACTGAGAATGGCACGAAGAAAGGCTTCCTTGAGAGGCCAACACTGTAACAGATTAGTATGGCCGTGAATATCAACATCATTGTGTAGTGGACATTTGCTTTTATTTTTTGGTGGGTTGGCAAATGTATTTGAATTTTTTTGGTGGAATCCCTCATCATTTGAGTCTTGGTGGGAAAAAAAACAAAAACAAAAACAACAACAAAAAAACCTGTGACCTTCACTACAGAAGACAAATAGGAGAAAATTGCCCCCTCCCCTCCTCAAAGCAAGAGCATGATGGTCCTAATTTGACAACCAGATGCATCATACTCAAGACTTACTACAGGCAGTTGGTACAGGACAAAGAGGCACGTTTGAACTCTACACAGCGATGAGTGGTGGTGTCTACTGTGGTGTCTGGAAGTGGCTGTGTTTTGGAGAAACAGTGATGATGCTGTCTCTCTCAGCTTCCTAAATGAACGTTTCTGGGATGTGATCTCTTGGGCTGTCCTTCATGATCCCAAATTCTTTTCCTTGCTGGTTTTTTAAGTAGGCTGATTTTCAGTCTTCCCATAATTCTGTCAGCTACCAGAAATCTTTCTACTAAATTCTTTCATGATGCCAAACTCCTCTGGTTCCTATTTGTTTGAGTATCCTGCTTATCAGCTTTCCCATAATTCTGTCAGCTACCGGAAATCTTTCTTCTAAATAGCTTTTCTACTCAGCCCGAGTTGCTTTCTCTTGCTTGCAACCAAGAAACTTAATGATACAAGCCGTTTGTTAAATGTAATCACGATGTGGCAACCAGTGTGCCAGGACCTTTACGGGTTTTTTGTGGGGTTTTTTTTGTTCTGTTTTGTTTTGTTTTTTGGTTTTGGGTTTTTTTTTTTGTATTTAGTTCTCACAAATAATGCTGTAAAGTGGGCCTTGTCCCCACTGCATGGGAAGAAATTTGAAATTGAGAAGCTATGTTACTTAGAAATTACAGTTACAGTCTCTGGAGCTGGGCCACCTTACACAACAGGGAGTAACCGTAACTTCTCTGCTTGTGCTTTCATTACCTAAAAATGGAAATAAAAATAGAATTTATCTGAAAGAGGGTTGGTGAACGTTAATTGTTCATACATATAAAACACTCAGATCAGTGTCTGGCAGTAATTTCCCAGTCAGGGTCAACTATCAGCACTTCTGGGTAATTTGGCTCAGTTCTTAGAGCTGGTACGTGTCAGAACTGGGGTCAAAATATGAATCTTTCCGAATCTACATGCTGGTCTCTTCCCATGAAAATGTGTCAAGAATGAACAAGTCTCACACCCCAAAGAACACTTCCCTGAACAGATCCTTCTCCTCCTTGGAGTTAAAGTTTAGGTGAATGACTTATGCTTCTGTTTCCCTGATTTATCCACATGGACGACAAGAACAGGAGTAATTTGATAAAATATCAAAAATTATAACAAAACACTAACAGTAGCAGCTCACATGTATTCACTTCTGTGTATCAGGATATAGCAGAGAGGCATCGTTGAATATTTACAGTAACACTCTGAGGAAGGTATGCTTTCCTGGGAGGCTTGATGGGGCTGGTGACTAGCACTCTTCTGTTTTGCCAAAATTTTAAATAAAATGAATAGAGAAGACTGTGGAGATCACAATATATCTGGATGCTAATAAATCTGATATTAAAAATATGCTTTTTTTCTGCAGGACAGTGGGCTTTCCTGCCTGAACTCTGGGATTAGACAGACTGGCACACCAAGCAGCAGACATGGGAGAGGGCATGAACTTGACTCACATGCATGGCTCCCTCCTGCAGCCTCCTGAGTCCCCTGTGTTCACCCTTCCCACCAGTTGGTGCCTGGCTTCGGATTCAGGCCAGATCTACTCCACCTGTTTGCTCTCCCCCTTCCAGCAGCTACTCTGGCATGTATTCTCATGATGATAGTAGAAGTTCAAGAGAGCTGAGACACTAGATGCTTCTTCATGCCTACTCTTGGAACTTTTGACCAAAATCCCATGCAAACTCAGCATCCGTGAGGTGGCCTTTAATCAGAAGAATTGCAAAGTCGCATGGCACAAAGCCAGGATACTGGGGGGTGTGAAGCATTGGAAGTAGTAAGAATCTACCAGACGAGGGACTCAGGCACTGCTAGTTGCCAAAGGTTGTACTACTTAATCATGCCTGAACCTTACTCCTTTCCTAAGACTAGACACCATATAAATTTAAGTGCTGTCATTCTCAACTTGATAGAAATGTGCGTGGATTAATAAACTATAGTAGAACCTCGATTACCTCTTAATTACAATTTCATTAAGGGTAGAAACTGGGCCTTACTCATGATAGCAGCCTTAGTGTTTGACATACATATTTGTTGGGAAAATGAATTAAAAACCAATTTACTAAAGAATTCCAATCCTTTCCTAAGCAGCTTTCCTTTTAAAGTGGCTAATGAGCAACATTATTGGATAAAATTGAACAATATAATTTTTTTTCAGCTGATACAGGTGCTAATTGATAATAAAATAAAGAAAAACCTCCAATGAGTTTGACTGGTGTAAGAAGGGATCTAAATAATATATTAGCTGGATAATCAGAAACATCAGAAGTAGATTGTACAATGTTACATGAAAACTTTATAAAGGAAAATTAAACCCCTTTTGATTTGTTGGCAAGGGACCTGGAACTATTCAAGGGAAATTAATGCCATCAAAAATCCAAGTTTCTATAGAAATCACAGTGCACTGTCTTTGCTTTTGCTGGTCACTTTTTAAACTTCCATGGAAGATGGGAGAGGGATAGCCCTTCTTAAGAAACGCACATGTGGTAGCCAAGTAGGCTATGCCTATGAGAAACAGTAGAAAAGAGAGTGGGCTGTCATGTCATTAAGAACAGCAATGGTGAGCAATGTCCTTAAGAGCACAGAGGAGGGAGCAGGACCTCACCTAGATTTTACCAACTATGGTTAGACTTTGGAGTAGGATATAACAGTAAAAATTTTCTGGGCAGGGAGACAAAAATGTAGTATATGAAAATTCAAGTCCACCTTGTTGAAAATTGAAACTCTAAGTTCTCCACCTAAAACTTACTTCCCTTCCTGTGGTCTTTAACTCCTGGTGGGATACCAGATGTAGAAGTACTTAGTCCTCCAAATGGAAATCTGGGAATTCTACTTGGCATTTTCTCTCCCTTGTACTTCATGACCAAGAAGTCCCATGACCTTTTAAAAAATTCCCTTTACTGAAT
Source organism: Mirounga leonina (assembly GCF_011800145.1). NCBI lineage: Eukaryota > Metazoa > Chordata > Mammalia > Carnivora > Phocidae > Mirounga > Mirounga leonina. The sequence continues at coordinate 76,395,327 of NW_023270415.1, read as the reverse complement.
ATTTTTACATATATTCTCTTTGTTTGATGATAAGCAGTTGCAACTTGGGGTTTGAGTTGGGGGCTGTGCCTGCATATGAGAATCAGAAGTGTCTACTGAGGGAAGCAAGAGGGAAGCTATGGGAATTAGGGGTCTTCTGGGTGAGCAGAGAGGATGACAAAATAGTATATCATGAGGAGTGGCAATGTTCCACCAAAGGAAAAGTGGAGTTTTTATGGCCATTTGTTCTTACTGGGTGTATTTGCATTTTCAGTTCTATCCAATAGTGGTCCAGAACCTTATGCTGGTTCATAGAATAGGGAAGGTGCAGGGCTGACAAGTGTGCCTTGCAAGCTGTTCATGTGGGCAGTTGCCATCATGAGATGAGAGGGTGTTAAGATCGCCTCACTGTTCCCCTCAGCTCAACTGAACTTTATACAGCCTTCTTCCTGATTCAAGGCTCTTTACCCTCCTTTTCTAAGAGCATTTACTTTTGAAGACTTTCAGTTGTAAATGCATTCTTGATCCTTGAGATGTAAGTCTTCTCTCTGCTGCCTGCCTGTTTTACTATATTGAGTAGTCTTTCTCAAGAGCCTGGGAGCCACCCCTTTGAAATGCAATCATTGAAGGAGGTAGAGATCCTCTCTCAATTTTCTGTGGGAGGATGAGAGCCTAACTTTGATGGGCACAATTAGCAAACACAGATGTCTTGATCATCTCTCCTGACCAGAGAGACCAGTCTCTCCTGACATCTTCCAGTATCTTCCCACGAGCTCACACCAATACTTAAGACCCTCCCCCTTTGGCTTCGGTGAGGTGGTGTTCAATCTCCCCCACCATCCAATAGTCTTGAATAAAGTGTCCTTTGTTTAACTTGTCTGGTGTCACTTTTCTTTGACACAGGATACTGTTGGTGAGAAAATTGGTTCTTGGATAATCCCCTGAGCAGAAGTTGTGACTGGCACAAAAGACAATGGACTGATTCTGGAGTGAAGTAAAGAGAGTAAACTCAGGGATGAGACAAATACTATTTTAGTTACTGTCTTGGAGGACAAGTAGACAGTCATTTGAAAAAAGAAGGAAATGTGTAAGAGGGTCCCAAGGCTGACACTTAGGTGTGGGTCCACCACATGGCAACCAAGGAACTGCTTTTATATACAAGGTGCATGAGCTGCTTTGCTGCAGTAAGGATTGGTCTTGGCAGTGGAGAAAATGCACCAGATAAAGTTGACACTCCAACAAATGTGGATTATGCAGGGTGAGTGCTCAGCTTAACTGAAGCTCATCATCTCTCAGCCAACTCTGCTCCTCCCCTGGGTCCTCAATCAGCTGAGGGCATCAATACCTATGCTGCTTCCCAGGTAGAACCCTTAGGCATCCTAAACTGTTTGTCTTTCTCCTCTTCCCCATCAAAGGCTCCCTGTCATTCCTCAACCCAGCCTCAGTGGGAGGCCAAACTCCTTCTCTTCAGATTATGCTTCTCAAGCTAAGAGACACATGGATCAAAAAGAAACTTCAAGTTCATAATTCCAGCAGGTTTCAGTTCACTTATGTGTTAAGGGTTCCCTTCTTTTCCAAAGCAAGCTTAGAGGTAGAGGATGTGTCCCTCCCACTTCCTTCTAGCATCATTTCTGTCTCTGAAAATGGGGAAGGAATTTGACCTTTTTCAACTTTTCCCTTTTGGAACAGTGGACTGTTGTGGGGGCTCTGGGTACAGTACTTTGCATACTTCACATAATTTATTCCTCTAGCCAGCCTGGGGAGAAAAATCTTCTCATGTTCTGAAAGGATGAAATTCAGACCCTGAGCAACTCATCAGGGATCACAGAGATTATGAGCAGCTGAGTCAGGATTGAAAACCAGGCATTCCAGATTCCAAAGCCAGCACATTCACCAAGACCCTGTGCTGCAGGACTTTTTCTGGGGTAATTGCTTCTTAATATATGCAGCTTTTTCCTGGACCTCCTCCTCCTGCCTCCCCAGGGATAGCTGGGTTCATTAAGATGCTAGACCTTTAGCTTCAGGTGACTTGTTACGCATTTGAGTGCCGTGCATTTGTCAGCAATTCAAGTTAACTTGCTCTTTCTAGTAAAATCCTTTCTAGCAAAATTCTTTCCCCTCGAAAAAATTCAATAAAAACTGAAAGGCAAGGGAGCAAGATTAGAAAGGTTGAAAAAGGAAACTAGATAACCAAAGAACACTCCCCCAAAGCCCACATTTCTCTCTCATCAGAGATTTTGTGAAAGGGCCAGATTGGCAGGAATGAAAATGAAAATCCTTTTTTATTAAGCTCACCTGTATAGTATTATCTCTTCAGAGGTGTTTATGAAAACATTCACACACAGTAAAACTTGCCTTTTATAAAATTTTTATTTTTATTGAATAAGCCTATTTTTATTGAATTTCTTCAGCTCTCCATCAAATTTTAAAATCCCTGCCTATTACTCTATCTCTACGTAAATCATACCTCATGTCCATCAGACTCCAGCATAGATGAAATTCCCTCCAGCTCCTGGTTATTTGATACAGAGCTGTGTGTCATGCTGGGGGGCACTGATATCCTCAGCCTCCAAATCACCCAGGGATGCATGGAAATTGCCTCCTTTCATTTCCTGGGTGGGGTGCAGGGGTCGGTGTTGTAAAATGAACTAGGATGCAGAGGAAGAAATAAAAGGCCACTGGAAGTTTTATTACCATAGACCCTCAATTATTCAGGCAGCCACAATCCATTCTAAACTTAAGCACCATCCCAGTTCTGCTATGTCCAAGTTCAGAGTCTACCCTGGGCTTGTGTGTCAATGATCAGTCCATACCCCACAGGGATGGGAGCCAGCTAATGTAAAACAAACATGTAGGGGGGCAGAGAGTCAGATTTGACTGAGATGAGGCACCTCAGTGGGTCCAGGAGCTGAGAGTTGAGGACAGCCCTGGATTTCTCTCACAAGGACTAAATCAGATTTTGTTTGGAAGGGCTTTGATGATAGGCAATGGGCTCCTAGTCTTCAAAATTTTATAAATTTAAAAAATGGTAGAGTATTTCTCTCCCAGACCTACCATCCTCCTATGTCAATTAATTCATCCATTCCTTCATCATTCATTGATTCAGTAAACCAGTCTTACAGTCACTTGGTCCACAAAAATACAGTTAAGCATCACCGGTATGCCAATGGAGTGTAGGTGTGGGATGTAATGGTGGACGAGAGACTCAGTTCTTGCTCTAGTGTACTTATATTCCAGTGAAGAACACATTTAAGAAATGAATTTGACATAAAAGCAGGACTTTCAGCACATGCATGCTATACAGAAAGTCATAGGTAGAACAAATATGAAAAAAAAACCTCCAAAGCGTTTAAGTTCATGCATTTCCCTCCTTTGGATATGCAAGTCCTGCATGGGTGAGGTCACGTATGGCACATGGGTTTGCTAGTTTTTGGTGCAGAGGTATGTCAGGGTCTGAATAGCGTGCTGGCACAGCCCACTGATACCAAGTGTTGAACCATCAGAGAGAAGAGCTGGCCCTATGGGTAGAACTGGATAAATCATTAAAATCAAGAACCAGTGTCTTCTATCACCTAAACGGTCTCTAAAGGTCCATTCTCCATCCTTTTCTAAATATCCCGATCTGTTGTCACCATGTCCAGGGGAGCAGGAACATACTTGTCAATGGTGAACCCCTTTAAAACAATAGCCCATTGCCTGGGTGGCTCAGTCAGTTAAATGTCTGCCTTCAGCTCAGGTCCTGATCTCAGGGTCCTGGGATCGAGCCCCATGTTGGACTCCCTGCTCAGTGGGGAGCCTTCTTCTCCCTCTACCTCTGCCCTTCCCCCTACTTGTGCTCTCTCTCGTGCACTCTCTCTCTCTCTCAAATAAATAAATAAAATCTTTTTTAAAAAAGACATTATTAGCCCCTCACACTCCATTACCCCTTCGATCTCCAGAAGTTCACATCCATAAGAATGAGTCTCTCCTTTGGGTGCCATAACCTTACTTCTGCTTTCTTCTGATTTCCCCCAGCAATAAGTTTTTTTCTTGCCTGGACTGGCTCTTCTGGAGCTCTGGAGTTGACAAAGAGCTTGCCTACTTCTTTCCTCCTCCTCCATTGCCCTCGATGGTGGTCTTTCCTCCTGCTTTTCTTCTTTCTACTCACCAGGGAATCCCTTTTCAGAAAGCTAAGGTTGCACAGGATCCTGAAGCAAAGGATCTCTCATAGTGTCTCTCATAGTCCTCCCCACAAGGATGGCAGGATGACTATGGACTTTCAGGACAGGAAGTGATTTAGTGGCAGATTCTCACAGCAGAAAAAAGATGAGCCACTAAAGCACCTCAGAAATGTATTCACTCAGAAAGGTGGTTTCTGAGCTTAGAAAGCAAGGTTTAGAGGCATATACTTTGCCAGGTAAGACCGGGATTTGTCCAGGTGAACAAGACATTGAGTGTGGAGGCCATGAGCAACTTGGTTAATACAAAGGTATCTTCTGTGTTAAGACAGGAACCATTCTTAAAGACTTCCAAAGAACTTGGTAGAATATTCTCTCAAAATCAGTATGATTCAACAATTACCAAGGAAGATAAAGGGTAGCACCATTTATTGAGTACCACTATTCCCTAGGAAATACCACATATGGCATCTCATGTGATACATACAACATCCCTTCACACTGAAATTATTATCCACATTTTACAAACAGTCTCCACCTGAACTCAGGAGGGCCAAAGGAGGTAAGCTATTCACCGAAGTGGCTAAATGAAAAGGCTGGAATTTGAATTCAAACTGTGTTTTATCCCAAAGCCTGTGCTGTTTACTTGGCATATGACCCTTGCCTATCTTTACTTAGCACCTAGTATGTTCCAGGTAGTTTAGATAGAACATCCCCTTTACTTTTTAATTTTAATTTCACTCTCAAAATAAAAAATATGCTAGAAATATAAGAAGTCCACATTTTATAGGTAGAGGAAGTAAATTTCAGAGGTTAACAAATGTGTCCAGGTCATAGCACTATCAGATGGCAGAACTAATATTGGAATTTCTCTCAGAGTTACAGGGAAGAGTAACTGAGGTAGTGCATGGGAACATATCTTGTTAGTTAGATACATAGTAGGAAGTTTAGTGGCCAATTTGAATAACTGGCCATTCTTATTGTTGGGGTGTGTCCACTTAAGATATGTTAGATCAATCTAGTCTTCTGAAATGACTACTTTTCATCCTTCTTGGTTATTTCCTTCTTCTCTTTTCCTCTGTGCCCAACCTTATGGCACCTGCAACTATAAGAATTGCGATTTATTAAAATGTCGTGTGGACATCTCCAGGTGCAGTGTGCAGCACCGAATGATGAGAAGGACGTTGGCTTGGAGGTCAGACGTATCTGAATGAGGCATCCTGATTCCATTCATCAGCTGTCTGGTCTTCGGAAAAGCCTTGGACTTCTCCGGGTCATAGCACATGTAAAATGGGAGCTCATACCTATCCCACAACGCTGTTGAGAGTTTTAAGTCCCAAACTACCTACCTAAAATTCGATGTCAAGTGGGCAGCTAATAAATGCTATTCTGCTCTCAGCCTCGTTCTTACATGGATAGCATGAGCACAGACATTAAGGTGGTGCAGTAGTCATTGAAGCCATTGGTGATCTGAACCTATTATTTCCAGTTCTCCTTCTGAGCTCACTGTATAGCATTGTTCTTTCCTGTCTCTGGAAGTTAACCTTGCCCATATGACTGATGGTGGCCTATCAATTATAAGTGGAAGTTTTACACCCCATTCACCACATCCCCTTCCCTCTGTAATGGAGTCTCTGATAGTGGACCCTTGAATAACTGCAGTGGGCAGGATCCCTCCATGAGCTGGGTTGATATGAAATATGAGGAAGAACAAGGTTATTGTTTGATAAGCCACTGAGATTTTATTTAACCATGGCATCACTTAAATATCATGACCAATACAGGTAAAGTCTACCTTGACCTCTCCTTCCATTTTATTTTTCCCCCCAAAAGCCAGGTTTTAACTATTCTTTCCTGTTTTCTGAGAGGCCCAGAGGAGCTTGGAAGCAATCTGATCATGTAAGTGAATGATTTATCACTCCCGTTTGGCCCTAGCAAGGATTTGCCCTGTACCATTCATCTCTCAAGATATAATTGGACTTAAAATTAAAACTGCATTACCTTCCAATTCATTGAAAGGAAACTGGTGGTTTTGACTTAAACAGCAGTTTCAAGCAAGGTATCTATTAGGAGATTGTGAAAAATTGTTCTAGCCTGTTATCCTGGGAGCCAGCATGGGAAAAGAATTGTTTTCTAAATGGGACCCAATTGAGTCTGAGGTCCTAAGGACAAACCTCAGGACTGGACGTAGCAGAGGTTGAGATCTGTGGCCCCCCTCACTTTAGCCCCAGCTGCTCCATGTGAATTCATTGTGTTTCTGTGTTCCATCATGAGGTTTGTTTGTAAAAAAAAAACAAAAAAACCCCCAAAACTTTCATTGCTAATGTGAACCCCCTGCAAAAGGCATGAAAAAGAGTTTGTGTTCCAAGAACGTGGCAACAGACCAAAGTCAAAGCAGGCTTCAGAGGGGCCCTGACAGATAAGCATGATGATCAGTCAGGCCCCCTTCAAGCTCATCTTGGTCCGTACCTGAGTCTAGAGATAAGGTCAAAGCAGACTCCACTGTGAGTAGAACAACCACCATCAGCTACTTCAGAGGTTGGAAGCCAAGATGTACACATCTTGCTACTCTAAGTGTGAGCTGTAGATGTGCCTTTGGAGTTATCTGGAAAGGAACTACTGACATGGAGCTCAGCATGTGAAAGATTAACACCCATGAGGGGAAAAGGCAGTGAATAGAAGACTTCCAGAGTGAAATGCCCATGGAGCAATGTCTCGGTCAACTCAGTGGGAGTCCAGGGCAAGGAGTACTAGCAGAGGAGTCTCATTGTGGGCAGAAGTGCCGGACTCTTGGACCAACACCATGCTCGGTCATCCGCAAGAAGAGGGGTGCTCTATGAAGACCATCACTTCAGTTTGACAGTCAGGGTGGACCCTAAAAAGCTAACACGAGGTTGCCATTTCACTGCACACTCCACAGCTGGGCAGTGAGTCCTTTCTTGAAGGAGAATCTGTGTAACACACCTCTGATTCTGCCATGGGGCCCAGCAGCCTCAGCATCACCTGGGAGCTTCTCGGAAATGCTGCATCTTGAGCCCCACTGGAGACACCCTGCCCCAGGATCTGCAGTTGAACAAGATATCCAGGTGGTTTGTTTTCTACCTAAGGGTGTGAGAAATACAGAATTTGACTCAAAGAACCCAAGGAAGGAGATTAAGTCCTGTGGCTGGTCAGAGAACCAGAGATCCTGGAAATCATGCCAGACTGAGACCTAATTAGGATTGCTTACAAATTTTAGACTGTGTGAGAAGCACTGGAGGAGGTTGCTGGAAGTATAAGCTCTAGACGTCAATCCCATACCTACTGAGTTAGCACGCCACGAGTGGACCCAGAGCTCTGCATTTCAACAATGTCCAAGTGATTCTTAAGAAATTAATCCACGATTCATTCCTTGACAAATGACCTTATGATTGGAATTCTGCACCCAGCCTTGCTGCACACAGATAGCTGTGGGGCTTTCAACAAATTAATGTTATTTGTGTGTGGGGGGTGTGTGTTTCGTTATTTTCAAGCATAAAAATAGTCCCAAATGGTTGCGGTGAGGCTCAAATGATACAGCATTCGTTTTTACATTTTCTCCTGTTAAAGAATAAAACAAAGATCTAAAAACAAAGTTGAGTTTATTTTTCAGCCAAGGGAGAAAGGGTCATTCAAGAAATGAGTTCAAGTCTCTGGGGTTGAAAGTAGAGCACCCGATATAGACGCATATGAGGGAGTGAGTTCTATATGGGGAAGGATTCCAGGAGTGGAGTTCTGACAGTTTAGGGGTGGAGGATTGTCAGGGATGGCCCTGGGACTGGCCATTGTTTTAAGTCACAAAAGTGCAGGCATGCTCCACGGGTGTCCAAGGAGAGCTGCAGGGCTCAGAGCTTTGTGGGGACACGTTTAGGTGCACATGTTTGGTCTTGTTATTATTATTTTTTTTCTTTCAGTGGTCCTTGTGCAGCCTCCTGTGAGCACTTACCCAGCACAGTCCTGTGCGAGGTATCAGCAGGGCGGAAGGAACAGCTGAGGCCCTGCTCTCGGGAGCTCGCCACTGCGAGAGAAGTGATGGATAGAAGTAAGCGCAGACTGTTCTAGGCGAGTGACAACAGGTCACTGAAGACATTGCAAGCAGAGGTGAAGCGAACACACTACAAGCCAGACTCTCTTCTCCATGAAAGATGGCTCAGACTCTTTTTTAGCTAAGTGAGAACAGGCGAGTGACTCGACTTCTTTGTCAAAGCACCCTCACCTGCAAAATGGAAATAATAACAAGTCTCTCTCATAGGTCTTTTATGACTATTAAAGGAGCAAATCTCGATAAATTGCTCAGAATAAAACCTGACATATGGTAAGCACTCTATAAATAGTTGTTATGCTAACAACTGTCCATTCATTCAATGGAATATAATTCATCCACTCCAGACTCCACTTCAGGAAGATTACAGGTTAAGTGAGTACATAGATGTGATACCAAATGAAGCATAGGACAAGTCTGGATACAAAATTGCAAATATTAAGTGTTCAGAAAGTGTTAACTATTATTACTACTTAAATCAGACTGGGGAGGTTGTTTCTGACAGGAACGTAATAGGAGCTCCTTAAATGCCAATTTCTCTTCCTTGGTTTTCAGCATTAATTTTCCTGGCTATCTATACCTTGTGTTTAACACTCCAGCAACACCAGATGACTTTCGTTCCCAGCATATACCCTCTGCTGCCTCTTCGTCCCACACCTTTGCTCATGATCTTCTGTCACCTCAGTGCTTCTCATGCTCCTTTGTCTGGAGGCTGACCCCCTCCTGGCTGTTAAGGCTGGCTGAGAGTATCCTTCAGCAAACCTTTACGTAGCCCTCCTTGGAGGTCCCCATGGTAAGTGGAAACTTTCTCTTCCGTGACACTCACCACACAGTATTGTTGGATTCTCTTCAAGAGAATCTGCATCCACCTAGAGACGGTAATCTCTCCTAGGGCAGAAAAATAATTTGCTACCTTTGTAGCTCCAGGGACTGATACCCGATGGGCATACCATAGTTTCTAGAAATGTTGAACAGGTGCATGAATCTTACCTTCAGAGCAGCCTGACCTCTCACTCCCACAAACACTCTTTTCATCTTTTTTCCCAAGCTAATTTTTCACCCTAGATTGCTGTCCTCTTTCCCATCTTCCCTTTCATTCAGAAACCCAACTGTTCCTTAGAAATTCAGTCCACAGTCTATCTCCCCATGAAGAGAGGCCTGGGAGCCAAGCAGATAGTAATTAAAATCTGGCATGGCATGTTCTTGCTAAGTACACTTAGACAAAGATTCTCCACCTTTTCTCTTTATAGTTTTCCTAAATGGGGAAAAATAAGAACCGAAAGAAAGAAAAGGGGAGGGAAAAAAAGGAAGAGAAAAGATATACCTATATCATATAAGGGATAAAAATATTTAAAAGCGTAAAGGTACCAAGAGTACGATGGTCAGCACAGAGTAGGTGTTTAAGCAACAATTGGAATCTACCGCTAAAATGATTAATCTGCAAATTCCCGTAGCAATGGCACAGCACTATTCTTTCCCTTAATCTCCATGTGCACATTTCTCTGCATAGCTCACAATTACCTCAAATTTAACATGTCCAAAACTACTCTCATCATCATTATTCCAAACCAGCTTCCCCCAACTCGCTAATGCTCTAATCATTCTCTTGGCTGCTCAGACTTGACGACCAAGATTTGTTCATACCCTTCCTCTCTATTGACCAAAGTCCTTAGTTGCAGATAACAGTGACAGAACAGGGTGGGGGAAGTCTGTGGGAATGGTCTGCCCCAGGGAGGAGGAGTATTTTATCACTGAGATCATTTAAAATTCCTGGGGCATGGTGATAATAAAAGGCCAGCTAATGTTAATTTTATTATTGATTTAAAATTCTCTGCAAAGAACGTGCCCCCTTATTGCCTAAACCTAGGGCAGACTGCTCCCACATCTCCACGCATGGAAGGCATGCTGTTGTTATGGGATATTTGATAAATCACAGGATATCCCTGATGACCACAGGGATAGATTGAACCTGAGCTTCCAAGAGCAAAACCCACCATAATCTGGTCTGGAAACATACTATTATTACCAAAACCCTAGTATAGAGCTCCTCTGCTATAGTAGGGAAGTGAGCAATGCCACCCACAACCTCTAATTTGTCAGAAGAATCCGTGCCCAATGCTTAGTCCCTATCCTCCTAGAGCTCACTTGCAGACCAAAGCCTCCTGGAGAAGATGAAAGTAGGACAACCTAAGTCTCATGCCTGCACCCAGTAGCTTATGAAGCTTATGAATATGATACACACACACACACACACACAGACGCAGTTCCCACTTTGCGTGGGTTAACTCTGTGTTAACTCTGTGTTAACTGAAACTTGTGCATATATAAGAACCGTGTCCTCACGTTGCACAGTTCCCTGATCACCACATGGAAATGTGTAAATGAGGGTATGGCTCTGAAATGCCTGAGTTTCCATTAACACAGCACCCTGCAAAAATGTCTGTGTGTATGGATACACGGGGAGTGTAGGATTCTCAAGGTTGGCTACTGAAATGTGAAAGGGGGTTCGAAGATTTAAACATTTACAAATAGCAGATTTCTACCACATTCTTCCAACCCTCTTCCTCCAGTTATTTCTCACATTCTGTCAGTCCTACCTCCAACACATCCCTTGCTTTCTGTCCTCCCCCCAGGGCCAGGGCCAGGTCCCGCTGAGCCTGCAGTAACTTTGTGTCTTGTCTTCTTGCCTTCGGCACCCACCCCCCCTTCCAGAGTAAATTTCCTACCACATGATTGTGATTATGTCATGCTTTCCATGAAGTGCCTCCAATCTTCTGCATTATCTGGATAACAGACTGTTGGTGACAAGTGGTATTAGTTTAAGCAGATCTCACTTGGTCCAAAACAGGAGGGGTGTTTATTGTAAGGATTACTGAGTAACTCACTAAACAAAAAGAGTTGCTGAATAATTAAGCATCAAAAGATGGAAAATAGTGTAGCTTAAAGATCTCAAGGTCTGGAAAAGGGAGCTGGACAGCCTTCTAGTCCACATATGCCTATGGACTGGATCTAGTGCTTTCTCCATCCATCCTCCAGTCTGCCCTGCTGAGAAAGACAGGCTTCCTCCCCAGGCCAAGTGCACCTGATCCCCAGAAGCACCTGAAACACAGCTCCAGAAGCAGAGAGAAGAGGCCTTTCACCTCATTTCTTTAATTATAATTATAAACATTCCAGGAAATAATAATATCAACCTTATATAGCACTAATTAAATGCTTGTCACTGTTGTGAATTTTTTTTTTTTACCTTAAGTTGTTAGCTTTCAGTTTTTTGTTTACTCATGTAATGCATATTACAGTATTAAAGATAAATAATATTATCCTTGTTTTACTGATGGGGAAACTGAGGTATAGTGAGGTTAGCTGACTTGCTCAAATTGCTAACAACTGAGCTCTTGCATTCCTAACCACCATGACACATGTTCCTAACCACCTCACTGGACTCTTTTGCAAGGGCATTAATGGGCCAGTTTTAGGTCACATGCGGTCCTACCTCCTAAACCAGTGGTGGGATCATATATTAAGATTTAGAGCACGAGGCACCTGGGTGGCTCAGCTGGTTCAGCATCCGATTCTTGATTTCAGCTCAGGTCATGGTCTCAGGGTTTTGAGATCGAGCTCTGCATGAGGCTCCATGCTCAGCGGGAGTCTGCTTGAGATTCTCTTCCTCTGCCCCTCCCACTTGAGCGCTCTCTCTTTCTCTCTCTCTCACTCTCTCAAATAATAAATGAATAAATCTAAAAAAAAAAAAAAAGATTTAGAGCACATGTGGGGCAAGTAAGAAGAAACATTTCCTTAAGGAAGGGGGGGCGGGGCATTGTCCTTGAAAGAAAAGAAAGTTCCTAGGCCCAAACCCAGAAGGTATCCATTATCGGTTCCGTATGTTTAATGCATCCTGCAAGGCCTGAAACTGTCTCTTACCTCCATTCTTCCCACTGCTCCTTCCAGCACCCTTCATCATGTCTCCTTGCAGCCAAGCCTCTGGTCCTGGCCATGCATAAGGTCCTCCTTCCAGAATGTCATCCTTCCACCTTTCTACCTGTGAGACCCCTCTCTTCTTCTTCAATAACCACAATTAAATGGCCTTTCGCTGTTAAGTTTCTTGAGGCTTCCTGGGTGCACCAAGCAAGTTTGGTACCATGGTCTTCTTGCACCTTACACACCTAAACCAATCAGGCAATTGCCTGCTTCTTCCACTGGTGTGTGTGCCCCTACTCAGAATGACTCATCTCTGCACCCCTACCTTGCAAACATGTCACATAGTTGAATGCAGGGATGAAAAGAAGAATCAAATGAATAGCAGCTGCTCAGTCAAGTCCCTTTTTAATCACTGATGTATTCTTGACCTCTCAGCGTTGTTGAAAATATAGGCATTATAAATATACTAGATCCCATACCACTGTGCTGACTTTATTTAAATTAGGTAGTTTTATTGAATCTTCTCTATGATCAGCATTTATGATGGGGAGAATGAAGCTCATAGAAACTAAGAAAGTTGTCCAAGGACATATACCCTGTAGGTCACAGATGTAGAACTGAATCCAGATCTAGACTCCAAAATATGATTTTTTCCATAATATTACAATTTACATAAGAAGAACCATAAGGCTTCTCTAAAGAAAAGTGAAATTTAAGGACGAAAAATCAATCACAAGCACTTTGAGCATATCCAACAGAGATATAATATGACCACCTACTTTTAGCAAGTAATTGTATTGATTAACCGATTGATAATCAAGAAACCACACAGCAAACTCATTAACTGGGAGGTGAAAGCACAAAGGAGGGCCTGGTGTTTCCAGAAATGTTGCTATCGATTAGGTTATTGTCAGCCTGGATTCAGAAATGTATGAAATGTATGTGTGAATGGAGTCGCCATGTTACAAATGATAACGCTATCAAGCCACTCAAACCCTGGGGCGTGATTGTGACACTGCTAAACCTCAGCTGCGGTGTTGTTCTGTCTCTAAAGAAATCATCTGGCTCCCAGGGTCCATTCTTCTTGTTTTCACTTATTTGGGAGTTCTGTCTCCTTGTAGTTTCAAATGGGCTCCAATCTTGTTTTTTGTTTCTTCCACCATGTGTCTTCAGTAGAGGAATGCACCCCACAAGGAATGGTTGCTAATGAACCTGCTGTGAACAATGCAAAGTCCAAGATGGGCACTGTTTTACATAGCTTTTGTTTATTTATTGCTAAGATACTGAAAACACTTGCTGTGCTCTAAGGACTGGGACTCCAGGTGTAAAAATAAGAAAGCCTACTTCTAAAATTGCTGTGATAGAAAATTTTCAAAGTTTAATTGGCATGAAAGCATAACTAGTAAAATTCAGGGGAAAAAGCCTCCATGAATTAACAGAAGCAAAAATACCTGATTGCAACAGTTTCCACCCTTTAAGAGAAAATCTTACCAAGCCTCAATCAACAAGATTTAAGATGCACACTAAGGGGGGACATTCCATGCTCAGAGGTGAGATGTAATGCATGTCTGCATCTCCACCCAGTCAATGCTGGGAAATGTTTATGGGAATCAGTAGGTGTGAGGATATTATCTACTCAATTTGGCATAGGGGCAACCTGCACAAGTGTGTGTTCTGACAGCATGCAGAGAGTACTTCAATTTAGTGAGACTGGAGGACAGGGATCACACAGGATGTGGTACTGGCCAGTGTTAGCTGAAAACAACATAACTCTCTGGCCCATTTAAGCAGGAAAGATACACATTGGAGGAAACTAAAGCATCTCACACATTTCTGAAAGGTTCAGAGACTTAGGCTTGAACAAAGTCTCCCTTCTGTGTCCCCAGACTCTCATCTTGATTTGCCCACAACTGTCCTAGTTGTAAAGGTGAGAGTCAAAATCTCTAGGAACTCCGTCAAATCCAAGCAAAGCCAAAGAATGGGTCACCCTACTGTCACAGAAGAATTGTGAAGACACTTATGAAGTCACCACTGCATAGGTCCATGGAAACAGAAATTATGGTCTGCACCATCTCTAATGCTGAGCATAAGATCTACTAGTTAATCATTCTAGGAAGTGGGTGAGGTCACAGCCACTACTGTCCTCACTGGAATTAGGGTGGCAGGGTCCCAGGTGTTCTTAGCTCCTGATCAGTTGGGCACACCATTGGTAAGGGAAGATGCAAAAGAGCATTCTGGATCTTTCAGTTTAAGAGTAAGAGAATTCCCTAAAAACAAAAGGAGGATCAAATGTAGTGTTTCCCCAAAACAATGACAACTCTTAACTCTGGTGGTTCTGGAAATGGCTCAGAGAGAGATAGTGAAAAGCTGAACTATGGCTCAGAGAGAATATAAATTGTCTGAAAAATGTTTAGAAATAAATTTGTAAGGTCAGCGGGATACACAGAGCCAACGATGAAGAACCAGTTGTCACCCTAAGGTGTCTCGATTTGGTAACTGGTTGGATTTTGTTGCAGTTTACTAAAACACTTCAGGAGAAACAGAGTATATACAGAGGAAGGCAATGAGGTTAGTTCCCATTGAGTTTGAGGTGCCTCTGGGGCATTCAGATGGAAAGGTCCATTTGGCTAAAGCAGAAGTGCTAAATTATCCCCAGTTCATAGGTGGGGAAACTGTAAGGGCAACGTGTAATGAAGCCAAGATAATAAAGGTAGAAACAGTGTCTGAACCTAAATCTAATTCTAAGTCCTTGCTTTCCCAGTACTTCATACTGCTTAGCATATTTTTAAAGATTTTTTTCATCTGTGGGGCACCTGGATGGCACAGTTGGTTAAGCATCTGATTCTTGGTTTTGGCTCAAGGTCATGATCTCAGGGTGATGAGATCGAGCCCTACATTGGCCTCCAT
Source organism: Mirounga leonina (assembly GCF_011800145.1). Taxonomy (NCBI): domain Eukaryota; kingdom Metazoa; phylum Chordata; class Mammalia; order Carnivora; family Phocidae; genus Mirounga; species Mirounga leonina. Next base: position 76,380,309 of record NW_023270415.1, on the reverse strand, counting down.
GCTCTGTGTGGAGTCTGCTTAAGATGCTCTCTCTCCCTCTCCCTTTGCCCCTCCCTTGCTTTCAAGCATGTGCACTCTCTCTCTCTCTAAAATAAATAAATAAATAAATAAATCTTTAAAAAAGGATTTCTTTCATCCGTGTTTTGTGGCACAAATGTGTCTTTTCTGCTTTCATCAGAGGAGAGGGGAAGATAAATATTTAATAATTGTCTTGGAAGTGACAACACTGTATAGTAATCACCTAGAACAAATTCAAAGTGAAATTTATTTTTATTTTATAGATGATAAAAATGAGGCTCTGAGAGATTAATTTGCTTAACATTATGGAGCTGGTAAGTGGAATTATATGAGCTTTTCTTCTCTTTTTTAGAGTGTTTAGAGCTCATGGCTTATGGTGGTAGTTCTGAGAGCGTGAACCGAGGACCAGCAGCATCAGCATCATCTTGGGACTTGTTAGAAATTCAAATTCTCTGGCCCTGCCCATATCCCACTAAGTCAGAAACTCTAGGGTTGGGGTCCCAAAATCTGTGTGTGAACAATCCTCCAGGTGATACCGATACATGCTCAAGTTTGAGAATGGCTTATTATATCTTTCCAGATATGAGAAGGACAGATTAAAAAATGTGCTTCTTCCACTTTGGAATGAGATAAATAATTTAAATGAGATACCATTTATAAAGTCCCTGGCAGAGTGCTAGGTATATATTAGATTCTCAATGATTCTAATTGAAATATGATGAACCTAATAATTCAAATTGCAAACCAAACTCCACCAAAGACATTTTAATATACTAAAATGAAAAAAAAAAGCTTTACTTTACATTTATAATGAATTTATAGATTTTGATTCTCAAAATCATTTGTTTTCTTTTTTTTTTTTTTAAAGATTTTATTTATTTATTCATAAGAGACAGAGAGAGAGAGAGGCAGAGGGAGAAGCAGGCTCCCAAGGAGCAGGGAGCCCGATGCGGGACTCGATCCCAGGACCCTGGGATCATGACCTGAGCTGAAGGCAGACGCTTAACCATCTGAGCCACCCAGGCGCCCATCATTTGTTTTCTTAATAAAATTTTTCAGGGCTTCAACTAATTTAGAAATATTGCATCCTTAAGCCTATTTGTTTTTAGGCTTTCTTACCAAATCTGCATCTAGCAACAGTTAGGAAATTAGAACCTGGACATCTGAAGCAGATTCTGAAGAGACCAGATTGATGTTTTTCTGTCCCAGTTAATTTTCTGTCCCCAGTACACCCTCATTTCTCTTCAAACTGGAACTCTAGCTCTTGGAGCATGTTTCTGGTCACTGAAGATAGTTAAGAAGAGGCTTAACAGTCACTATTTTTGGTAATCCAGAGGGGATTCATGAGTTGAAGTGAAGGAAGCACCAGATACTTTCTTGTATGCCCTCCAAATTTAAGATTCCAATTTTCAGTGAAGCATGCAATACAATGGGAGGGGCGTCCCTCAAAGTCACACCTCCCACACTCTGAGCTCTCTGCTGCCACTTCTGTGTGAGAAACCATGGGGTGATGACGGTCTCTCCACTTCTCAGCCTTCCTTTATGGAACAAAGTACTCTGGCACTAGATGGTAAAAATTCCTTCCAGCACTGACATTATTCTAAAAAAAGAAAAATTTCCCAAATAATAAAGAAATATTAGTTAAGGAAAGGAAGGGAATCCAATCACTAGCATGTTGTGCTTTTCAGAAGAGTATAAATTGTTCCCCTGGAGATGCAGATGTTATTCATTATGCTGTAGATAAATTCAGAAATGTAGTTTACCCTGATTTAGCTTTATGCTTAATTGTTTTGAAGACTAATGCAATGCAGTCATCCCTGCATGCTGCTTTGTTGTTACATTTAAAAGTGAATGCTCCACTGATTTGCCTTGTGAAGTTTCTCTACGGGAAGAACTTCTAGGTTTGTAGCCTCAAGACTCAGAAATGAAGGTATCACCACCACACTAGGAGATCTAATTATAAGAGCTACATTTTTTTTTTTTTAGCACATACTTTGGGCCAGCCCAGTGCTAAAACTCAGAATGATAATGCATTGTTTCTAATCCTCAGGAAAACTGTAGAGAATTTAACACCCCATCCTACAAATGAAGACACTATCTCAAAGCAGAAGCATGATTGCTGAGTGTGTCATGGGAAGTTAAAGGTAGAGTTTGGATCCAAATTATTTTTACTCGACTCTTTCCTCAAAACAAACATACAAACAAATGAACGTGGCCTATCTGCTCTGTATCAAGTCTTTTATATTTTTTTACTTCATTAGCTGTAACATCCCTCAGTAGGTCTTATTATTAGCCCTATTCTACTGAGTAGCAAATAATTTGTCCAAGGTCACAGGAATAGATATGAGAGAGACGTGGCTCTAAACCTAAGTGTTGGAGTCTTGACCCACGCTCCAAATACAGTGCAGATCAAATACAGAAAGTAAAGAAAGATTACTGCTAAAAATACAACAAAAACCAAGCACAGACACCTAGCTAAGCATGGTAGCTAAGCATGGATAAAAATGGTTTTGTAATTCCTTCTCACATATCAGGATATTTTGCAATGTTAAGTAATAATAAAGTTTAGGAAAATATCTCATTATATCAAGACAAAAATTCTTCAGACGCACTCTTAAGATTATCTGCTTACGTTTTAGCGAGTATCAGGTATTCCCTGTCCCTTGGGAGCACAGAATATGTTTTGGATAGTAAATGCATTTGAAGAGAGATGTCCTGACTCAATGCTGTTTTTTTTCCTGATCACAGCTGTTGGGGGAAACACTGAACAATGGTTTCACATTGTTTTGAACAATGATGTTGAAATATCATTAGGAGAAACCAGAGAAGACTGACATTTTTTATGGGAATAAATAAACTATATAAAAGTTGGATTTGCATTCATGGATGTTGTAAAAATAAATCTTTCAAGGTTATTGTTGAGACTATTGAGATAATCCTAGTTTTGGGACCAGTTTGGGAAAAACTTTGGGACTGGTTCCTTTTTAATTTAACAGATGAGAAAAATGACCAGGTTGAAATGTTTCAAGGTCACAGAACTAGTTAGGCTGAGAAAGGAATGCACATCTCCTGTGTGTGAGTTACTTGCTCTATTAGACTTAATCATACCAGAAGTCGGATTATTACACTGCCATGCAATATAAAAAAAACTAGGTTCAAATTCCATCTTCACTTATGTTCTGGCTGAGCATTTTACATAAGATATTTCACTTTTATTAAACTAAACATTAGTTTGTTTCATCTTGAAGATGTATGAATAATATAGACCTCATAAAGTTTTTGTGAGAATTAAATAGATCATGTGTTAATATTTCTAGTATCATAAAAGAGCTCCAAAACTTTAAATTCCCTTTTCTTCCTCCCACTTTGTTTCTCTCTGAATCATGAATAGTTACAAAGGTTAGTACATTGCCTAAATAGCACTCTGAGTCAACCAAGGGTTTCTTGAGCATACCCATGCAGCGTACCTGTTGTTTTTAAATAAGGATGTCTCCTTGTATTTCAGAAACTTGTAGTAAACCTCTCCTGACAGATAAACTCTCCTGGCAATGTATTTATTTCAGGGAAGCTAGTCCCTGGTCTGCACAGTTGAGTTGCAAAAGTAGCTCAGAACCATTTGATATGCTAAGCACAGATGACAAGCACTGACAAGGTTAAGAAAATGATTTGAAAAAAATTAGGTAATTTTTTTTTTTAAGATTTTATTTATTTGACAGAGAGAGACACAGCGAGAGAGGGAACACAAGCAGGGGGAGTGGGAGAGAGAGAAGCAGGCTTCCCACGGAGCAGGGAGCCCGATGTGGGGCTCGATCCCAGGACCCTGGGATCATGACCTGAGCCGAAGGCAGACACTTAACAACTGAGCCACCCAGGTGCCCCTGAAATTTAGGTAATTTCTATTGAAAATGAGAAAATCCTTGGGGTTGTCTCTCCACAGAAGGATTATATTTATAAAATCCATGAATAAAAAGCTCAGCAGAAAAGAAGCAAGGCAGTAGTGAGTTAGAAAAGACCATGAGCTCTGGTGCCATAGTATTAGAATATGAGTCCCAGATGTATCATGTGTACACATGGTGGAACTTCATGTGAGTATATCAGCTTTTGCTGTGTAACAAAACACCTCAGAAGTTAGTGGCTTAAAATAATGGCCATTTTTTAAATTATTATTTCGCAGGAATCTATGGGTTAGCATTACGGTTCTACAGATCTAAGTTGAGCTTGGCAAAGGTCACTCATCCACCTTTGGACAACTATAGGTTAACTAAGATCTTCTAATCTCAGTTTGGCTTTCTCAAATGTCTTAAGTCTCAACAAGGATAACTGGGCTGTCTCAGGTCTGGTCCACATGTCTCATCTCTCCTGAAGGCTAACTTGTGCAAGTTCTTACAGAGAAGGCGGAGGAACAACAGAGAGAAAAGAAGTCCACAAGGTCTGCTTAGGCCTAGAACTGAGAGACAATGATGTTCCATGTTCAAGTCAGTCTGCATGAATAAGACCCAGACATATGTATTTTATTATTATTTTTTTTCTTTTCTAACTAACTACAATATGTAGGTAGGTTTGAAGACAATGTTCTCACTGTTTGAATCATGTATGGATCACAATACTTTTTATGAAAATATTATTGCCGGGAATGGACAGCAATCCCTGTACCGATGGATGAAAAATGACTCCAAACTTTGCGGTGAAAGAGAGGAGAAAGCAAGAGGGTCAATGCTCAGAGACTAAGACCTTTTGCTCTTCTTTGCTCTCGCTTTTATTGATCCTTCAGGATAATCACAAATCCTTAATCACTGTTGCTTAAGCACATGATGTGTGACAAGGGATCTTACTGAAACCAGGAGGATGTGTTTAGGGGAAAGATACAATATGCTAATCTGCGTTTTCTAGGAATGCTGCTAAACATAGCCCAAGGGACAATGCATACATCTCTTAGATCACAGGGCGGATGTTTGGGCTAAGAAAGCTTCGGGGAAGGCAACTCTCAGCAGCATTCCAATGTCAGAGTGGTCTCACAGGCCTCGGCATTCCAAAGGCCTCCACCCTTCTCCGAAAGCTTCCCTGCCCTCAGTGGCCTCCGTGTTACTACATTTTAGCAGGTATTATGGCTGATTTCATGCTCTACATTAACCCTAACAGTTATAAATAAGCCAAACAGAAAGTGTAAAAAACAAAGCAAAACAAAAACACACCAAAACATCTCCTTATTGGCTCTCACAACTGAAAATTTCAGGGACAAATGTAACTTCTGTCATGGTTGGAAGGGTTCCAAAGACATGGTGTCTGTCTCTCTCTCTCCAACTATTTCCTCAGTTTTCTATGGTGGAAGCCCCGTTGTGAATGTAGGTTCTTTCTATATGGGAGGAAACTGGCCACCAGAAATTTCCATAGTCCTTGGAACTTTACTAACTGAGAGAGGGAGAGGGAGAGAAATGAGAGAATGAGAGACAGGGCTTCTCTTTCTATAACTCAGACAAATTCTATTATGAGTTCCCATTGGCACAACTTGGATCACATGTCCACTCAGGAGCTTGGATGAGCGCATTCAACACATGTGGGTGGAGAATGGAGGAAGTGTAAATTCCCAAAAGGAAATTAACCTTTTATATAACCAAAAGAAGAGGAAACAAGAGACTGGACAGGCAAAAAAGAACAGATGTCTTTAACAAATGTTGTATTCTACAGCTGCATTTCTGCAACAGGCTATTATATCCCTTTTCATGCTGTTGTAATCGTGTATTTTATTCTGACTTATACACTGTTCTATTATTTTCTTGAGTACAGGGAAAATGAATTATATCTGGTCATTTTCAGTGTCCTTAGAACTGCATGTGACACTTACATAGATCTTTGTTATAACTATTTTTTGAAAAGATTTTGTTAGGAGTTTCAACCTCTGATTCCTTCCCAGGTTGTTAAATTCAAAAGGTACCTATGCACGATTCCTCTTTTTCTTGAATTCTATTACTTTTGGATACAGCCCTATATTTCTATTTGTTCTGTAGCCCTAGAAAGTTGGGTGAAATAGAAGGCCTCTTTTGCCCTGACAAGAATCATGCCAAGTAGCCTGATCCTTGGGCTTATTCTACTAGACCCACAACCCAATCTTGAACAGACTGACTCAGAATTATACCTTCTTGAGGTGGCAGCAGATTAAAGAAGACAAAATATTTAAAGCATCGAACAATCTTTCCCATGCATCCCACTTCCATCTGTGTATACTTTGGTTCACTATCTAAATTTTGGATGATCTTCCAAACAGGGGTTAGGATCACCTGGAGATCCTACCAGGAGAAAAACTACATAACTGATATCATGGTACTGTCCGCAATGGAATGAAGAAAGCAGAACAAGACAGACAGCAGATCAGATATTGTAAGAGAGTAGAACACTGGGAGAAAATAATATTATTTATACTTTTTCCTGAAAGTTTTAGATACACTGAATATGTGTGGCATGAGTTGTGCCTCTCATCCAAATCAGAATATATCTTCTTGTCCTCTCCTGTCCAAGGTCCCTTTTGGACTCTTGTTTAGTCTCCGTCACCACCATGGTGACCAACCCTGCAAGGACTCCATCCAATCAATATGAGGCTACCAGCTATAGGTGGACTTTTCTCAGCTGATCCAGGGCACAGCTCTGCCTCCTAAGATAACCCCTGATTCTAATTCTTCCCTCACTACTAGACCTGAGTAATGTAGCTCACCCAAAGGCTCCTGCAGGGCATAGGGGATACCTCAGAGAGCTATACTTTGAACATTGAGGACTTTGACCAATGGAAAATAATAGACAAAAGGAGACTCATAGATAAATTCCCCCTCTGTTCTTTAAGTGGCCACCTCCTCCTGTATCTGTCAGAATTTACTCGGGAGACTGAAACCCCAAGTGCAATTTTAACAGAAAAACAAAACAAAACAAAACAACATTAAGACTTCTTCCTTTTTTTCTTGACCAAGATTTCCTAATTAGATAACGGGTAGTTGTATTTGTCTGCTTGGGCTACCATAACAAAATACCACACACTGAGTGGCTTAAGCAAAAGAAATTTATTTCCTCACAGTTCTGGAGGTCAGAAGTCCACGATCAGGGTTCTGGCTAATTTGGATTTCAGTGAGGACTCTTCCCCTGGTTTCACAGACAGTCTCCTTTTACCAGTGTCCTCACCTGTGCATACTGGGGTAGAGAGGCACACTCTCCCACATCTCTCTTTCTAAAGACAATAATCCAGTCTGATCAGGGCCCCATCCTTATGACCTCATTTAACCTCCATTACTTCTCTATCCCATATAACAGCCACATGTCAGGTTAGGGCTTCAGCATATGAATTTTGGCAGGACAACTTCATAACAGTAGCTAACTATTGAAAAGGGTAAAAGAGAATTCTAAGGTATAAAAAATAAACAACTACAGAGAGTAACCACTACCCCCTAGGGTTGAGAGGGAAGTAGAGAAGAAAGAAGACCTGAAGTTCAGAGAATAGGGCCAAGCAAGGCTGATAGGCAGCACATGACAAGAGGTCATGGCCAGCACAGGAACACACTGCCCACAGCTGGGGTGACAAAGAAGATGGTTATAGAGCATTCACCACTGGAGGACCCCATCTGCTGACCCTCCAGACCAGCCTACCACTGTGGCAAAGGCTGTCGGGTCCTTGCACATAGATGCTCTTGCCACTGCAGAGATAAACAGAACACCACCTTCTTCTCCTAGCCTGACAATGCCTCTCTATAACTTGCCACCGGCAGACCCTACCATGGAGATACAAGGTGTCGACAGTCATTGTGTGCATTGCTGGCTGTGGTATTTACTGCTCCTAAGTATAGTACCATTAAATAATCTGGTACTAAATAATAACATGGCATTTAACTTGCAATATATCTGTATAAAATTGTAAGGGGAAGGAGAGAAAAAAGTGGTTAATACGTAGACACAAATACATACACGAAACAAGCAAGGAGAAATATGCAAATTGCCTGTAGTTGTTTCTGCAGTTGCCTGTGGAGTCAAACTTGATAATGTGGCTTCCTTCTTTCCATGACCTATTCCATATTTCCACTTAAACAGCAACTCACCTGGTCAAAGTCCTTCACTGGGAGAATGCCCCAAAACTTGGATTCTGAGGGGGTCTGATTATTTTATAGCCTTATCTTATTTTGGTCATTGCCATTCTCCATTAACTTCTACTATTGGCAATGGAATATTAATCACCCAAGAATGTTCCCTGGGTTCCAGGCAAAGCTCTCGTTCTCTTGCTTGTGTTACACAGCTACCCTGTTTCTTGTTGATAATTAGGATCGGGCACTCCAGTCATTATAATAACACCCTCCCCCTCTTTTTGACCACTCCATTCAGTGGCATAAAGTTCCCCAAATGATCAGAGGCCAGTTGCAACCTTCCATTCATTGGGATCATTGTTGTGTCTTCTAATGGAAGCACATCCCCTTTGGGAACTAATGCCTCTAAGCCAGCAGGCTTCAAGTTGCCAGAATGGGAATAAAAAATTCTGTGAGTGTGTTCTTACACATAACAATGAGAGGAGCCACTCCAAATACACCTTTTGTGGTCACACCTATTTTAGCTATAAGAATAAAGCACCATAGGGGCGCCTGGGTGGCTCAGTTGGTTAAGCAACTGCCTTCGGCTCAGGTCATGATCCTGGAGTCCCGGGATCGAGTCCCACGTCGGGCTCCCTGCTCAGCGGGGAGTGTGCTTCTCCCTCTGATCCTCCCCCTCTCATGCTCTCTGTCTCCCATTCTCTCTGAGATAAATAAATTTAAAAAAATCTTTAAAAAAAGAATAAAGCACCATAAAGTACTGACTGAATTTGTTTTAAAGCATATACTGTCCCTGGTAATGTAGAACTCATCCCTTTTAGAATACTATCTCTAAGCTGACACCATAACTTAGTCTTCAGTAAGCCAGCCCATCTTCCCACAGATTCAAGAGGCATCACTTAAACAAGAATAAGTCATGGTTCAAAGCTGATTAATCAAATCTAATTAGGTGGCTCGCTAATTGATCCCAGAAGCTACCACCATTTGACCTCTGGTAAAAGGGCTCAATACATTCAAACTCCTCTGGAGACAAATGAATAGAAACTCCCATTGGTTTAAACCACATAATTCAATTAATCCACTTAGTGAATTCAAAGGTTAGTCAAATCATTCAAGTTTATTTTGGTTTTCAGGAAGAAATTGAACTAGAAATTATCTTTTCCTTGTCTTTTGATAAATACTGTCTAGATAGCAAAATCTTACATGCAAACTTCAAGAAATGATAACATAGAATAAGGTTGGTCACCATCTGCTTTAGAATATATTCCTTATTAGGTTTTTCTTCCTTCCCTTCTCCCTCCCCCCCTTCCCTTTCTTCCTTCCTTGTTTAATTTTCAAAATCCCACCAAACCAGATTCTTTGGTAACAGGATATGTCAAATTAATCCATCAATGTAAGAAGGGATTGGAATCTATAATTATCTAACTTTATAAAATAAAAAGGTAAATGACAAATTGGCATAATACATAACAGACACTGGACTAATACAATATATAAAAAGCATCTTGCCAATAAATGAGGAATCATAAACATATAGTAGCAATATAAGTAAAAAGCACAAATATTCCATTCAAGAAATAATACTGGGAAATAGCCAACAAAAATATGGAAAATATATTCTTTTAAATCCTCATCAAAGAAATACAAATTAAAGCATTAGTAAGACCACTGACACCAAAAGGATAATTCACTTTCATCTGTTGATATATTAATAAATTACCATTTATAGGGTCACCAATATTATACACAGATTCTGATGTCCCACACAAATTATGTGTGTGCATGTAAAGATATTTATTTTTTTTGCATTATGAAGTACAACCAAGTAGGTTACAAGTGACACTACAGAATATAATAATGTTTTATGAATTAAACCAAAAATTTATATATATAGACTAAAAAGACTACAGAAAGCTAGTAATGTTTCTTTTTGAATGTTAGGGTTATGGGTAATTTTAAATTTATTCTATTCATCCACCTCCATTTGTTACAATATTTTAAATTGGCATAACTTTTGGACTAAGAAAAGTTATCCTTTTTATTAGAGGATTTAAAGATAAAAAAATGTCAGTAATAACACTGACAAACACCTCTGGAATTCTACCCACCCTTCTCCCGTCGGAGTGTTTGCACCTGCTGTTTCTCACCTTTTTCTTCCTTGACTCCAATCTCCACTCAGCCCTCTACAAGGCCTTTGATGTTCTCCACAGGTGTTTCTGTATTTTCAAAAGTGCAGTTTCAATATAACAACTATTCTATGACAAATCTCAACTATTCCTGCTCTCCTTTTGTCCTCCATTCTGATCCAGTAAAATTGACTTGGTCTCCCCACCACTCAGTGGAACATCAAACTAAACAACCAGAAGAAAAATAAAACTGAGCGCCAAGGAGAAAAAAAGATACATTCAATTTACTCTTCCGACTCTAGGGCTCTGGTTCTAAGAATAGAATTTGTATTAACAAGTAAATGTTACCTGTTTAAGTTTGGATTCAATATAAATATTTTCTTCCATAAATCAGTTTCATTAAACTGGAATAAACTGCCTCAAGATATTCAGATGCAATACATACTAGAATATAAATATAGTAAGTATCTACTGGGCATTTAGGTTTGTTTTATATTTATTCCTTAGAACCATCTAGTAGTTTAGACACTGTCTGCATGTGTTAGCCCAGACTGGCATTCAAAATCATGAAGGCATTCATTTAGGATCACAGAGTAAGTGGAATAATCAGAATTTTATGGGGTCCTGAGACCTAGCTTCTTTCTTCCTACTCCACAAACAATTTTACAACACAGTTAAGTACCAACATGGTGAATATGGAGCTTATAAGGCAGAAAAGCCAGTGTAACCCCTCACAGAATAAAAATAAGAAAAGAAAATAAAAGAAGTTCAAGACTTTTATGGCAAGAGTGATGAAGGTGGGAGTGACAGGGGAATGCCTCACGAAAGAGGAGCCAAATCCCTAAGTCCTCCCTGGTAATCAGTCTGCTTGGGCTGCCATAACAAAGTACTACCAACTGGGTGGCTTGAGCAACATAAATGTATTTTCTTACAATTCTCAAGGTTGAGAGTCAGAGATCAAGGGGTTAGTGGAGTTGGTTTCTTCTGAGGCCTCTCTCCTTGGCTTATAAATCCATTTTTTTCACTGTGTCTTCCCATGGTCTTCTCTCTATATGTGTCTGTGTCCAAATGTCCTCTTCTTATAAGACACCAGTCACATTTAATTAGGATCCACCCAGATGTCCCCATTTTTACTTAATCACCCACTTTAAAGACCCTCACTCCAATACAGTCACATTCTGAGGTCCTGAGGGTTAGGACTTCAACATATGAATTTGGAGGAACACAGTTCAGCCAATAACACAGTCTATGTGGAAAGTATGTGTTACTTCTAATATTTCTCTTTACTATAGACATTTTCTAAGACTTCATTCGCAGTAACTGATAGTCAATGAGTCAATATCTCCTCTGAATAAACATTTAATTATGTGCTGTCTTTTGCATAGATCATTTCACTCTGTATCAGTAGTAGTTGTTTTTAGTCTTTCCCATCAGAATTTCAATTCCTCAAGGGTATATTCAGTGTGTTATCTTTATCACCTCGAAGAGTGCAAGTCTACACAAGAGTATGTAATGAATAGCTGTGGACTAAAGCAGTAAATAATAAATGAATTCATAGAGAAACAAATGAGAGTACGTTGAAAGAGTCCCCAGGAGACCATGAACCCCTCTCCGAATGCTCGTCTTCCCGCGTGGAGACAAGCCTTGGGAAGCCGAGTGGGCATCAGAATAAAGGATTAGCATTAGTAGAGACTGAAAATTGAAGAGATAGGCCCTGTATGCTATGCACAACTCAAGGACAATGATCTTGTTTGTTTTATTTAAAAATAAATACTCAGAACCTAGAATCGGAAAATGACACAGAAAAAAAAATTTTTTTTAATCAATAGATGAACAAGACAATGGAATATTTAACAAACGAAGCAAAAGGAGAAACAGAGAAAGAGAGAAGGAACCATCAGAGAGGTAGGAACATTTTAGGGAAGGTAACACCAAATTGCATCTGCCTTCAATGATCTGCATAAGACTTCTTCATTGTTACCAAGTTCTCTCAATAATTCTGATGTGAACCGAAGTCTGGGAGGCCCTGGCTAACCTACATCTCTTTGCAAATGTTTACAAGGTGGATTGCTTAGGGCGCCTGGGTGGCTCAGTTGGTTAAGCGACTGCCTTCGGCTCAGGTCATGATCCTGGAGTCCCGGGATCGAGTCCCACATTGGGCTCCCTGCTCAGCGGGGAGCCTGCTTCTCCCTCTGACCCTCCCCCCTCTCATGTGCTCTCTGTCTCTCTCATTCTCTCTGTCTCAAATAAATAAATAAAATCTTTTAAAAAAAAAAAGGTGGATTGCTTAATTATCTGAAAGCTTGCCTTCCTCATCCACTTTATTTTCTTCTTAGAAACCTGCTCTGGCCTCCAGATTTCTGCAATGAGCACCTCGGAGAGTCCCATGGCAACCTCCCTGGAGACGGCATGAGGATTATTAACACACCTTTGGAATTAACAGCTCTCAAACACTGTAACTCACATTACTGCACAATATCCCTACTGCTCACTCTGCTGATGGGAATGCAATGTACTCACTCTGGTTTATTATAAAAGCATTAAAATGTGCTCTGTTGCTTAATCATGATGACACTTTCATCTGTTTGGGGGGTTTTGAGTTGTTTTTTGTGGAATTTAATCGTACACTTTTTGAACTTTTACCTTCTAGAAATGAGTCTGAGACATTTGGGGCTGGATTGAAGCAACACATATCATAGCATATGTTTTTTGGCAAGTTAGAATCTCAATCAAAACTCCTTTCAGAATCAAGAAATGGGGGCCCCTGGGTGGCTCAGTCGGTTAAGTGTCTGCCTTTGGCTCAGGTCATGATCCCAGGGTCCTGGGATCAAGCCCCGTGCCAGGCTCCCTGCTAGGCAGGAGAGCCTGCTTCTCCCTCTCCTCCTCGCTCTTGCTCTCTCTCACTATCTCTGTCTCTCTCAAATAAATAAATAAAATCTTAAACAAAAAAAAAAAAAAACAAAAAAAAACCCAGAATTTCATCATGGTGCACCTACTATGTGCTAGATCACCGGGCAATGTGTAGACCATGATGGTGCAATCTCTCACCTAAGCCTCAAAACAACATTGCGAAGGAAAGGAACATTTTGACCTATCAGTTAAAACAGGTGAGAAAACGGAGTCTCAGCAAGTTTTACCCATCAGCTCAAATATATTAAACAAGCTTCCACTGTTTTTCTACTTCACGGTCTTGACTGAAGACAGCTCCCTAGGTGACCAGGGCCTGTTGGTTCCGTGAGTCCTTGGGCTTTTTCCTCAGTTTTAGTTTGTTAATGTTTATATAATCATGATGATATAAATAATAATTGTGAAGTCAGAGGCCAGAGAGAAATTTAGTTGTGAGACATAATTCCTTGGCCATTTTCATTGAACCATAAAGATATTTGGAAACCGGTAACACCTTTTATGTTCTCTACTCTCTCACCTTATCTCCTCTCCCCCCACTCCCAACCACCATGTAGATTTGGAAGTTAGTCAGATTTTGAGGCACTTTTAGATTTCATTTGACCCTCAGGGCTTCTTGAGATTGAGAATGTGGATCCAGCTCTTCCAGTACCATGTAGTCAAAGCTGCTGAGACTCAGTGGACGTTAAGTGATTATTTATGAACACAGGGAGACAGACTCAGTTTAGTCATGATAGCTCCTTTTTAGATTTAATATTCAGAAAATACTATTGAATGCCTACATTTAACAGGTGATGCTCTGATCCAGGGGTTGGCAAATGTTTTCTGTGAAGAAATGGACAGTAAGGACACCATCCGTGTCACAATCCTGCCACGACTGCAGCACAGAAATAGCCATTGGTGACCTGTGAAAGAATGAGCATGGCTTTACAAATAACAAACAAACAAAAATGAAAGCTTTATTCATGGGCACTGAAATTTTAAATGTTATATCATTTTCACGTGCCACTAAGCATTGTTCTTTTGCATTAGTATTCCAACCACTTAAAATATCAAAATAACTTTTGGTTCGCAGGTCACCCAAAAACATGTGGTGGGCCAGATTTGGCTCAGAAGCTGCACTTTGCTAATCCCTGCTCTAAACCCTAGAGATTCAACGCCAAATAGATCAGAACAACAACCCCTTGCCCTTTTGGAGATTACATTCTACTGGGAGTAAGGTAACTAGGGAAGAAGGAGGTCAAACGTAGAGAATGCTCAGCAAAATCTGAAGAGGCTGGAACCCAAGCAGAGAATGGGGAGCAGGCAGATTCATCTGTGAGTGTATTTGCACATGATCCTGAGGGTATGCTCACTTCCGGTGGTGGTGTGGGGTTAGTAGGCTGGTAGTGGGGTGAGATTACTGAAGGATTTAAGAATGAGGCCAGCTAACATGCAATTGCAAGTTTTCTCCATTCCTGTGCTTTGTTGTGCTTTGCTGTACTTTAACAACCTTCTGTTACTATGAATTTTTGTAAAGTCTACTCTACACAATGGGCTGTGATGAGTAGTGTTTTGTGGAATTGAAGGCAAAGGGACTGTGTTCCATATTTAGGTCAAAACACAGCAGTCTAGAAATAGGAGGAGTCACCTGAAACCAGCTTCATGGGAGAATATTTAGTAGAAGCTGAAAATTAGTGCCAGATGAATCCAGGAATAGTTTCCTCCCAACGCCCACCAAAGAAAGAATCCCTGTAAATATCGGGAGGGCAAAGGAGAGTCCTATGAAATGTGAAAAGAAGTGAATTTCCAATAAATCTTAAATGATAGAACACGTGCTAATAGCTGGTTTGTATACTCTTATTTGATCTTTTGAAAATCCAGTGAGGTGTCTGGTACAGATGTCTCCTTCACATTATAGATAATTCTTTCACTGTTACTCTGGGACTCAGATAGGATAATGATGATGATGATTCTACATAGCATACATTATATACAATAATATATTATGCTATTATATTCCATTGGGATATAAGCTCCATGAAAGAGCATTTTTGTTTTGTTTGTTGTCTATGTTGTTCACTACTGGATCTCTAATGCCTGAAAGAGTGCCCAACACATTGAAAACACCCGTAAGTATTAATGAATAAGCAAATGAATAAATGAACATAAGAAACATTAATGGAATAATTGGGAACCCAGATAAAAATTCCTGTAACTATTGATTTTTTGAGTTGAAATGAGGGAAACGTTCAGGCTTGGGAAGGGTTTAATAAACTAGAAGACCTGAAGGTAAGTTCTCCATGGGGCTTCTGGCTTCTTCTGTGCCCAACAAGATCAGCTTGTGGTTTTGTAAAGAGATGATGCTTCTGAAGAAGCTCTGTCTCTTCCTGCGTGAACATGCAGCCACAACGCATCCCACCATTGAGTTAATCACTGCAGCCATTGACTTTCTAACAAGTCCCTGGTAAAAGTACATGTATCTCACAAAATTGTTGGAAATCTCAGGACTTGGTTATGATTTCTGCATCCCCTTCTCAGCAAACCAATTGATTTCTCTGCCCTGCGTCACAGTGATCCTTTAGATTGTGGGAAGTACGAGGAAATAAATAAGGCACCATTCTGTTTTACCCCTTTGTTCACCTAGATAAAGACAGGGAATACTTTAGGTCCTTTCTCAAAGTTTGTATTTTTCCCTTAACCCACTATAGACTCATTGACGGCAGGAGCCACATTATTTTCTTTGTAGCTCAGGATTTCATGCAAAGCCTATCACAGGTCCACCATCCACAAACAAGTATTGATGACAATTTAATTAGTATCTTTCTCTTATACGCGAAAACAATACCATTGGCTTGATCATGAAATTCTAAATACAATATGCCCACTTTGAAGAATCTTCTGATTTCAAACTCTTAATTGACACACCACCAATATCTGGTATCAACAGTAAGGCTTCAAACTTTCTTTGAAGATTTTATTTATTTATTTGAGAGAGAGAGAGAGAGCACGAGCAGGGGCAAGGAGAGAGGGAGAAGCAGACTCCCCACTGAGCAGGCAGCCTGATGTGGGCCTTGATCCCAGGACCCTGGGATCTGAAGGCAGATGCTTCACTGACTGAGCCACCCAGGTGCCACAAGTCTTCAGATTTTTATAGAACTGATCATTTAAAAACACTGCCGTTTGTTTTTTTTTTTTTTATCTAATAGAGCTGAAATACATGTGTGGATATAATTATTTTTTGTATTCAACAGATACTTAATAATAGCCTCTATGTGACAGATACTGAACTAGAGCCTGGGTCTAGTGGTGAACATCTGGTGTCTGCTCTTGAAGACGTTCTAGCCCAGGGATGCAGACAGAAAGTATGATATGGTTTGTGAAAATAAGTATCTTAATACAGATTTTGATACGTGAAGAAAAAAACAGGCATCTCTCTATAGAATATACAGAGTATAATATATAGAAAGTGGACAATGGCTAGAGGAATCTCAGGAAGTCTCATTTAAGCTAAGACTGGAGACATCAGTAAGAATCCCTAGATGATTTACTTCACTGTATCATGAGGGTAAGTCAGAGAAAGCACCCATGCTGAGAGCTGAAGTGTGTGACTTCAGTTCTGCCTTTATTGTGTTCAGTGCATCCTTAGGTGTATTGATCCTCACTTGCTTGATTGCTAAAATAAAGCTCACGCATACTCTCTCTGTGCCTTGATTTGCTTATCCTATGAAATGGGAGTAATTATACTATTTCTTTTATTTTAATGAGGATGAAAGGAGTTAACACATGCCAAAGCCCTTAGAACTCTATCAAGATTCTAAGTACCAGATAAATGTGAGACATTATTGTTATTGTTATTTTTATTAGTGAATATAAATCTTCCATATTTCTTTTATACCTTGATTAAATTTGCACTGAAAATGAGGACATAACATCTTTTTCAGATGGCTGAAAAAAAAAATCAATGAATTAACTTACGCTTATGATGCTCAGTTGGATCTTTTCTTTTTGAAGGGGCTGTAAATACTCTTTATTTTATTTCTTTAAAGTTGTTATTTAAATTCCAGTGAATTAACTGCAGTGTAATATCAATTTCACGTGTACAACATAGTGATTCAACATTTCTATACAACACCGGATGTTCATCACAACAGCTGCACTCCTTAATCCCCATCACCTATTTCCCCCATCCCCCACCACCTCCCCGCTGGTAACAACCAGTTTGTCCTCTAGAGTTAAGAGTCTGTTTCTTGGTTTGCCTCTCTCTCTCTCTCTCTTTTTTTTTTTTTCCTTTGCTCATTTGTTTCGCTTCTTAAATTCCACATATGAGTGAACTCATGATATATGTCTTTCTCTATTTTGCTTAGCATTATATAGTCCAGCTGCATCCATGTCTTTGCAAATGGACCATTTCTCTTCTGATGGTGCTGTCTGATTTCTCTATTCCATGCTAAAAGTTGAAGCAAGGGCTAGGGAGGTGGTGAAGAGAGGTGCTTGCTCAGTCATTTCCACAGAATCAGAGCGCTTCAAGGTGAATAACAATAGAATTGTGTTCAGGGAATTATGGTATATTGAGCAGAGCAGTCTGTCCTTAGTTGGTTGCAGTATCACACATACGTTGGAGGAAGATCTCCAGCCAAGATACGGAGCCACATGGAAATCGGAGAGGTGTGAACAGAACAAAAATGAAAAATGAAAATAGCTCGAAAGTGATCCCCAGTAGGAGTCACTGACAGCCACTTGCTGTGTACCCACTGAAATGTAGAAAGCTCCGGAAGAAGTTGGGTGATGATCTTGGGGGATAAATAGAAATTAGGTAGACAAAATAGAAAAAAAGTTTGGAAAAAACATCTCAGAGCTATGCTACAGCACAAAGCAAAACCCCGAAGAGGAACAAAACTGGGCAACTTCAGAGAACCAAAGATAGCGTGGAATGTCTGTAGCATGTGGTGCAAAGAAAAGGAATAGACAGATGAGGGTAGAGAGGCAGCCGGGGTTAGATCATGAGGGTCCTTGTGTGTTGTGAAAGGATCCTATTAGGTCAAACACTATGAAAACACCCTGTGGAGAATTCTATTGTCAGTTTTCTCTCCAAGTGACTAGCAGCTCCTCATTCAAATGGACAGGAAGTGTTAAAGGCAGTAGAATTGTATTTTTGCCTGTCTCCTAGGAGATAGCTATGGGGCAGCTAACAGAAATAGTGACATCGCTGAAACATCACAATGTGAACGCACACACACACACACACCGGCAAGCACGTGCACACACGGTCACAACACGCTGATTATCCATAAAATGGTATCTCTAACAATGGCTACGAAACACAGGAAGTTAGTTAATTAGAATACATTTCCCTGGATGTTCAGGGTTTCAGCTTTCACATCTGCATCTTTCGAAGGTGTAATTATGCCAGATAATATGCCCTGTGCTGGAGTTTTTACATAAACACTGTGGTCTGGTTCAGAGTTATCTCTACTGCATGGAGCAGCTGTTGGGAGAAAAATATACGCTATTAAAAGCAGTTTGAATTAGATGTAGTCTACTTGCTTAAAATATACAATGCCTAGTCACTTATCAAGCAAAGGAGTGAGTTACTGTTTATTTATTATGCAAAATGTGTGCCTGGATAAGGTATACAAATTAAGTGGCCTGGAGAGGAGCGTGTTACCAATTCTGCAAGAAGCCTAATAGCAAACTCCCTTTAAATATACATTGCAATTTCAGGTCAAGTCTTTATTCATAGGTGCATCAACGAGAAATACATATCGAAGGCCTGGAGCAGGAAATGAAGCAATAGGAATTTCTTCCCTGTTTTCACAATGCTCTTTTAATTTCACCGTGTGATCACAGACATGATTGCCCTGCTTTCACTGAGGGATCTTTAGAATGGGAAATAGAGCATATTTTTAAACCTGTTCAGTTAAGGTTCAGTTGGGGAAAGAGAAGCAGGATATGTATTATGGAATAAGGGCTTTATAGCAGGAATTTGATCTTACATAATTACAGAAGTTGGGGAAGTAATGTTCTGGAAAGGGTCAGAAAAGAGTCACAGGTAGTCCTGGCAAGTCCTTCCCGGGCAACCACACCTCCCAGAAAGCTGGGCACCTACAGCTGGTGGGGTGTAGCCCTGAAGGGCAAGGAGAAGTCAGTGGATGGTTGTTGGTCTTCCTGGCACCTACCTTCTGTGAACTTCAGCTCAGCATCTGATAGTGGGCCTGGTGCTGCTATTGATCAGCAGGGTGGAAGAGAGGAAGGGTTGCTGGATGGGAGGAGGGGAGAAGCAAGGATATTTGCCTCTTACTTTTTGCCATAACCTTCAGGTACTTTTTTTTAAATTAATAGTATTTATTTATTAGAGCAGTTTTAGGTTTACAGAAAAATAGCATTGAAAGCACAGAGAGTTTGCACATATCCCCCCTTCCCCACGGTTTCCTCTAACATTGACACTTTGCTTGGTGTGGTACATTTGCTGTGATTGGTGAACCAGTAATGAGAATTATTAACTAATGTCCGTGTGTACATCAGGGCTCACTCCTTGTGCTATATCGTTCTATGGATTTTGACAGATGCACAACGAAATGTATCCACTGTTACAAGGCCACACAGAGTGGCTTTACCACTCTGAAAATCCCCTGCGCTTCCCCTATTTATCTCTCCTTCCCCCTTCCCCCCTGGCCCCTCTTCCCCTGCAACCACTGATCTTTTTACTGTCTCTAGAGTTGTGCTTTTTCCAGAATTATACAGTCTTTTCAAACCAGATTCTTTCACTTAGCCATACACATGAAAGCTTCCTCCATGCCTTTCCCTGGCTTCATAGCTCAGTTCTTTTTACTGCTGGATAATATTCCACTGTATGGATGTGGCAGTTTGTCCATTCAATTAAGGAAAAGCATCTTGGTTGCTTTTGAGTTTTGGCAATCATGAATACAACCTTCCAATTTTAAAGGCTGGTGCTTTACTTCTGTCACCCAGATACCACACAATTTTTCTTGTGGCCAATACTGATGCTGGTCAATTCAGGAAAGGGAATTCTGGGAAAGTTAGTTAGAGCTTAGCCAGTTTAACACAGTGCAAAATCACCACAATCCACTCTGGACAACTTGCCATATATATACATCTCTGTTAACCTAATTTAACTCCCAAGTAAAGTGACTAGTAAAATCATGCTTCCTTGTAACGAGATGTAACTATCCCAACTATAAACAAAAACATGCTAATCCCCTCCCTGAAAAAGAATATCAAGTCTGATATGCCACTTTATTCATCTCTGGATAATAGTCTTTTCCTTTTTGAACTGTGCCACATTACCCATTAGATCTCCTTGACTATAAATACTGACAAAAAATGTTAACCACTATTAACATACCACAATTAACAGGTGGAAAAGGGGAGATTTGTTAATATATCACAAAAGTAAGAAGAAATACTCATAACTATTATAGTGTTTATTTATACAACTGGTCACATGTCTGTAGCTGGTAGTTATAAGTTCCTTCTATGTCTCTTACTCCATATTTCCTTTGCCCCCAGCAAACACCTTAACTGCTCATGGTTCCTTAACTACAGAGTTCAAAATCTTCATTCCTGAAGAGTCTGGGTTATTAGCAGTCCTACGTGTATTGGACGCTTTAGAGTTCCATTAACTTTTATTCATAGGGCAAGGGAATATTAAGGGGCATCCAGAGAAATTTCCCGCATTCCAGACATAATCTTCCCTTATTCTTATTGTGTATAGCAACCCAACTCTTCCCTGATAGTCAAGATCAATCACCCTAACCAGGATAGTAATTGCACTTCTTGCCTATTTGGTTTACTGACCTGAGGGACACATGGTGATCAAATGATCCCCCTCGCTTTCCAGTTTAATAGACAATGGTTGTGTTTCCTGATGAGGACCCTCCATAACCGGATATTGAGGTTGTGATTGAAACATGTGAGCTAAGCATTTTCTTATCTCAAGTTCTCTGGCATACTAAGAAGCAAACCTTAACTCTGTATTACTGCTTATTCTGCCCTAATTGTTGGAGGGTAGAAATTCTTGATCAACCAAAAGCTTATCTTCTATGAGTGCTTAAAATTTCAGAGGAGATAATTTATATAACAGTGTTGTCACAGTATGCTATGGACTGTCAAAGTCCCTTTTATAACTGATAAAATGAACATTGGAGGCTTTAAATATAATAGTATTGGAGAATCAATTTCAGATTCTCATCTTTAAATTTATGTTTCCCTGGAAACACTTTGAGCACTAATAATTGAATCAATAGAGTTAACTCAGAGAAGTGAAGTGCTGGATATTATATTACAAATAATTTTACATGAAAATTAAACATTACACAATTGTGAGAGAAGCTGAGGAAATAAAAGTCAGAAAAGAATAAGACAAATATTGGGGCGCCTGGGTGGCTCAGTTGGTTGAGCGTCTGCCTTCAGCTCAGGTCATGATCTCAGGGTCCTGGGATCGACTCCAGCATCGGGCTTCTTGCTCAGCGGGGAGCCTGCTTCTCTCTCCCTCTACCCCACCCTCCTCCCCCACTCATGCTCTCTCTCTCAAATAAATAAAATCTAAAAAAAAAAAAGAAAGAAAAAAGAAAAAAGAAGAAGGAAAGAAAGAAAGAAAGAAAGAAAGAAAGAAAGAAAGAGAAAGAAAGAAAGAAAGAAAGAAAGAAAGAAAGAAAGAAAGAAAGAAAGAAAGAAAGAAAGAAAGAAA